>NW_017731864.1:535473-667729 GCF_001890085.2 Hipposideros armiger | reverse complement strand
TCTTTGAAGGTCAAATACATCTTAAGATGGAAGAAATGTAATAGAAATATAAATGGCCAAAACTTGACCTCAACTCAAACTCTTAGAGTATCAAATATATTTAGAGTACCACTACATGAGGTGAACCCTATGGAGGTAATTAATTATTAATGTGAAAACCTGGAATTCTGTCTCACCAAGGGACAGCCATCCCTCACACACACACACACACACACACACACACACACACACACACACAATCCTTTTAGGTCCTATTAAATCTACAAGAATAGGGCTCAGGCATAATGCTTTTTAAAAGTCAAACTGATATTACTAATAAACAGCCAGGATTGGGAACCACTGCTCTAATCTAACCAGGAGTGTGTGTGTGTGTGTGTGTGTGTGTGTGTGTGTGTGTGTGTGTTGAGGAAGGGAGTATTTAGAGAGGTTCTTGGAGAGGTATCTTGAAGGGTGAATAGGAGTTATCCACATGGAGAATTCACACTGGCACATACAAAAACAAATCGATGTTCTGAAAAGGCACATTGGGTTTTGGGAACTGGAATGCAGGAAAGTGAGGCTGGAAGGGAAGCTGAGTGTGCCCTCAGTCTACAGAACTAGGGATGGTGCTTAATCCGCAGACAATGAGGAACCACTGGAGAGTGTAAGAGGAGGAAGACACAGTCAGATTTGTATTTTGAATGGATTACATGAATGGTAGGGTGGAAAATAGATACTGGGGAGATTTTAGTTGACAGTTTTCATCAACCATGTCTCCCTGATTCCTGTACCTGGTTTGAACTGTTTCATGGTCAGAGACATGTGGCCAATAATCTTTTCCCACTTTTTGATGACACACACGAGGAGTAGAGAGAAGAAAGGAGACAACAGGGAAGGGAAAGTGAGCAGGCTCCGTCTCGGGGAGAAAGAACTTCATTAGCCAGGTTCCTCATGCCACTCGGGCATCCTGAGTGGGATGTACAGGGAAACAGGCTTCCATTCACCCTCCTTCTGCACTGGGCTTAGGCTGTTTCTACCCAAACTGTGCTCCCCTGGACCAGTAGCATGAGGACCACTTTGGAGTTCTATGAAAATGCACAATGTAATACCCTACTCCGGACCAACAGAATCAGAAACTTCCTTTTAACAAGCTACCCAGGTAGTTTTTATGCATTAAAGTTTGAGAAGCACGACTCTAGAGCAATGTTTTTCAAACTTTTAAACCAAGATCCTCCCACATGGCAAGAAATTCATTTCACGTGGTGGCCTAGAAGATGGGCACACGCAACTGAAGAAAAATTTTCGGGAGGCAAATGTGATCTATGCTATGCTTTCCTACCCTGTCCTAAAAATATATGCGGGTCAACACCTACTCCATTGATTTTGAACTCACTAATTCTTTGTGACATAAGAAACCAAAGTGGCATAGCCCTAAAATAGAATATTGGAAGTATTTTCCCAGCTTGCAGGAAAAAAATAAATGAAAAACAATTTGTCAGTTGAAAGATATTTCCTCCTATACATTGAAAAATAAAACCTGGCTCTTGCCATTACTTGATTGCTAGTAACTGAGTGTCAGTAAACATAATAAAGAACAAAAGGAGACAAATATTCATGGAAAAAGAATTGGAAAGAGTCAATCATGCTTAGTTTAATAATTAAAAAAAATCAGCAGCGTGCTTTCCGTTGAAATTTTATGTATCATAAAATTGACGTTTCTTGCTATGACATTTTCTTGATATGAAAAAGATTTGCCCATCTGATATCATTACATATATTAATATTTAATACCACCTGATTGCAGCTAAGAGTTAGTTGCTCTAGAAAAGCATTTTTTCAAACTATTTTTGACCATAGTGTGGATTGGCAGAACAACCCACTTATTCTAGTCATTCCCGCTCTATAGAGGGGGGAAAAAAAAATAGAGTCATAAGAGGGAACATGTCACTGGATAAGCAAATTTTTGTGGTTTGCCTTAACACAGTGGTAGAGATGACTCGTATTTGAATCACAATGTATACATGACTTAAAGTCTAGTGATTGCAAAATTATGGTCCTCAAATATCGTTGATGGAAGCATATATCACTGTATACTCTGGGGTTAACCAAACAATCCACAACAAAGTCCAATGTAAATGAAGACGCTAAGCCCAAAGTAATTCACTAGTAGAAGGCATTTGGAAGTCATGATTAAGTTAAGACCACACTGATAACCCAGGGTGCTCCCTGAAAATGGCTGGCATTCCACAAGTTGTGCTCAATTTGAGTTAATGCAAACTTGCTAGCATTACGTGGCAACACAGGACCCTGAATTAGGGTCATCAGTAAGCGCTACTAGAACAAGAATTTATTTTGTGAATATGCCATCTTAGTAACTTTGACTCATTCATTCAGTAGGTGACCACTGTCATCTTTGAGTGTAAAAATGACAGTATATGAATTCTGCATCGACTGTCAAAGAAACCAAAGAAAGAACATGAATTATCAGGGTGCCCAATGTGGATTATACTCCGTATTTTCAGAGCTACTACTAGAGAATCATTCTTTATCAAGCTTCCCAACTGAGCTATCTAGTGAGAACTCTGGACATTCATGGCTTTTTAAGTTGTTTTTTTACAGGTTTTTTTGTTTGTTTTTTAAATTTTTTTTTCTGATTTTTTGAGAATCCAGGAAAACCCATTGAGATTTGCCTAGGAACTAAGCCTGAGTAATTCTACATATTTCCACGCTCTCAGCCCTGTCTAGGCCAGGGATTGTTACAAAGCTTCATCTCACAAGTGAAGTCTGAGTGATTTGTAATGGATGTCTGAGGGGTTGTGTTGATGTCACAAACGGGTGTCTTGATTGATTAAGGATGGTGGCCATGGGCACCAACATTCTGTGGCAAGACGTGGGTCCTCTGTCAGTTTGTTGACGTATGCTTCTGGGATATTACTGATTAATTAAGCTTTGACTTCCTCCCTATCATGTCCAGATTCAGCTAAGGTTGCCAGATAAAATACAGGATACTCAGGTACATCTGAGTTTCAGGTAAACAGCAAATATAATTTTGGGGTAAGTATGTCCCAAATACTGCAAAGGGTGTACTTATACAAAACATATTGTTTATCTGAAATTCAAATTTAGTTGGATGACCTGTATTTTTGTTTGCTAATGATGGCACCCTAAATTCAGCATTTAGAACACTTGATAGTGTTCTAGTATCTGGATTTATAGGTCACCTACCTCTGATTCCTTCAGGGTATGCAAACTCACTTAGCAGTAGGGTAGCTTTATGTATCCTAGAGTGACCCAAGTAAATATGCAAACTAATCCTGAATTACAAAAGTTTGATAAATCCAAAGAATGTGGAAAAGGGGAGTGGGGGGATTTAAAGGATTAGGGGTCAGTGGATGTAGGAATCAGGAATGTTCAATATTATAGGTTGGGATTAAGCTGTCTGGAGGAGGCTGAGGTAGGCAAAACCAGTTGGATTAGAGGTGATTTTTAAGGAGGGATTTAATGGAGAAAAGCAGTGCATCATGGTGTTTGGTTCTTTCAAACTTGCAACTACTTCCACAATAGGAGTTTCTGGAATAGTGGGAGGGTGCAAGAACAGCATTCTTAGGTTCAGGCTGGCATCGGTTTTGATGAAGAGTATAATTCTATGTGCAATTCTGAAATATGGCTGTGATAATCGTTGGAGTCCTGCCAAAGCATTCCAAAATAATATTCTTAACACTTTCCAAAAGGGGTAAGGAGGTAGGGAGAAAGCATATTGAAGCACAGAATTCCAGGAGCTGCTCTCGGTGCTACTCTTCTTTCTGCTTCTCTTTATCTCTCTTTCACTATCAGGTTTCTGGGAGTAACTTCTAATGGTCATGTTTGCTTCAAATGAAATGTGTGTGTGTGTGTGTGTGTGTGTGTGTCTGTGTGTGTGTGTGTCTGTGTGTGAATCTAGTTTAGTTTAAAACCATGATCACTTGTGGTAGTAATTCAGAAGCACCTTAAGCTTTGTAAAGCAAAACAACAAAAAAACCTGGAAACCAGAATTTAGCCAAAGATTAAATTTCTATCAGTCATGGAAAAATCTACAGTTAGGTGCTACTAACTATAATTATTAAAATTAATTTCACTAGATTTTCCGTATGCTGAAGAGTGCCCTGCAGTGTGGCAGAGCTTTGTCATCTTGGTAAATTACACAAAATCAACAAGGTGTTTGATGACTGTGGGTTGGAGCTGTGACTGAGTAAATAAATATTCGATTTAGAGCTTTGTAGAAAACTCAGCACAGACCTTTCTTTTGCCTTATCGCATGTTTTGTGAAGCACTGAACTACTTGCAGAGTGCCCAAGGACTGCAAACAAAATGGGGATATTCATCTGTGATCACTTTCACATAAAGGCTAGATATCCAGCAATTTAGGAAGAAATGCACGCAGCATCCCCAAACCAAGCTGCAAGTAAACTAACTGGCTATACTATTTGCCTCCTGAGAACTCTTTAGTGTTTTCTGCCTGTACTGGTCATTTTTGCTGTTACTTACTGCAGGGTCCCCAGGAAGATTAAGGAAGAGTGGGAAGGATTATGTTCCAGGCAACTGGGTTTCCTCTAAAACCTTTTCTTTTGAATGATGCTTCCTCCTTTTGTGGGTTTACAAACACTCCTTCCGGAGATTTTGCAGCACAGACTATGACGAGTGCCCAGCCAGCTCACAGCACAGCCGGATGCTGAACGACTGTAGCCGTGCGTTCATGCCTCTGCAAGCTGTGTGTAGGCTATCGGCTGGGGTACTGGGGAACGATAGGTATTCTGTCATTCTCAGGGGAGCCGGGAGGCAGACTGCAACTCTCCCGCACAACCTTCCCCACTTGGTCTTGCAGGTAGCAAGAATGTCGTGTTGATGGGAAAGGCTGATGCTCTGCTTCTGCGTGTTTCCCCTGCTAAGCCTGTCCCAGTGACAGCAAGGGAAGCAGGAAGCTGGTTCTAGGCAGTGCAATCTAGGGCTGTGGCCAAGTGGTCCTGGGGATCTTGCAGAAATAGTTCCTCTTGTCCCTGACGAGTAAGGGCAAGTCCCCTTTTCTTCATGTGGTTTTTTCTTTTTCTTTTTTTCCCCATAGAACTGTTGAATGTATGGCATGGTGGGAAAAATATAGCGAGAGGCCATTTTGGATGGAGAAACGTGCTAAGCCCGTGCGGGAATGTATATAATTGAATGGGTTAGCAGTTGGTTCTTATTTTAGAGGTAAAAAAGAAATATTTGGGAAGTCATTTCATGTACATGATTACTAAATTCTGGAGAGCCCAACTATTACCAGTGGCATGAAATTTGGATCAGTGATAGCTGAGCAAATGTTGGATTTGATTTATAAATTCCATTCATAGTTTGTAACCAATGGCAGAACTGACGATATCAAAATTAACCCTGTCTCATGTTTCTGCGTGATTGCACCCCAGTCTAGTGTATGCCAGATACACCTCACTTCATATGCTTTATACAATGGAAAAGTGTATGTTGGATTTCATAAATGAAGCTGCACTTTAACACTACAATGGTGAAGACAGATGTATGAAGGTTAATTTTAGTGGTTACTGTGTGCTAGGCACAGTGTTAAGTACTTTGCATGAATTTCCTGATTTTAATCCTCACAACAACCCCATGGTTTAGATGCTATAATAATGTCTACATGTACAATAATTGATACATGTAGAAATTGGCCCAGAAAGGTGAAATAACTTAACCATGAGTACTTAGTGATGAAGTACGGATTTCAGCTTAGGCACTCTGATACTCCTGGGCCCATGCTATGTGGTAAAAAGTGATCTGACATCATTGTCACACAGTTAAACCTTAAGTTTGCCATTGTCCAGACAAGATAGTTCTTCCAACTAGACAGTTCTGACCAGATACCTGCTTCTCTCATGCTTCCTTCTTGGCCAAATCTCCCTTGTCAGACTAACATTTGTGAAGTCAGGCTTTGTGTGCTATTCATCTCTATATTTTGAACTACAGTTAGCTTGGACACAGGACGCAAGGTGTTCAGCAATTTTGTTGAATAAGTGAGTAGGGTATTTATAAACTTAAATGAATTTTGTAATGTTGCTCTTGTATTTTGCCATTCATCAATATTTATCGATTTTAGTTATCAACATTTTTCGACTTATCTTTGTAGTCTGCATCCTGCCAGAGTAGTAGAAAAACAATCTTACTCAATTTAAGTTTGACTGTGTTTTTCTCATACCTTGTAGCCACATTTGAGGGTGAGTTGAAGGCCCTAACCAGGTGAAATGGATGTTGGGGTGCTTCCCAGGTTCCTCCCTTTAGGCATCCACTCCCGCAGTGGCCAGCAGTGTTGTCTATTGACAGCTCACGGCTGGATTCCACCCTGGGACTTGCTTTTGTCTGAAAGAAGGTGCCCAAGGAAACAGCCCCTTTCTGAGGACAGTGCCTATCCAATGATGCTTGAAGTGGGGGTACAAAGCCTCAGCCCCCTAGCTTCACTATTGTGACAGCTCTGAAGGTCCCTCCCATCCTGGAGCTCCCTGAAACATTGTTTGAGACCTCCGTGCACTTCCCCTCCTCCCTCTGACTAAATGCTATTCTTTCACTTCTTACAAGCATTCCCATGTGCATTCTCCAGTAAACTTCCTGCACACAATTCTCTTTTGCAGGGGACTTGCCCTAAGGCAGTAAGCCAGCAGTCGTCCTATCAGGTAGACTCTAAATCGATGTAGGAACTGCGCTACTTGCAACATAGCTGGGAGCGATAGTCACCGTTGTGCTGTGGCAATGCAAGTGTTAACATTTTCACTGGGGGTTAAACTGAGTGTGAAAGGAATTCACGAACTAGTATTATTTCTCAGGCATTTGAGAAATACAGAAGGCATCAAAAGTACAAGGACTATGGAATCGGATTGCCCCTGTTGAGTGCTATGGCTGCATTGCAGATAGCTCAGAGTGATTAATCACCAACTGAAGGTGAAGTGTGAACCTCAGAGGGCCTCCTTGGCTCCATATAATGAGACTTTCAACTCTTGCGTTCAGAAGACAGGAAATCCTGATGATCAGGACCAGGTCTTAATTATAAGTATAGCAGAGCTTTAAGGAAGGTCAAATTTTCAACTGTGGCAAATGTGCTATGCCAAGGTCAAGGCCCTGATTAGGAATGCATGAAATGTTGAGACTTGGGACAGAGACATCTTAAGTTGATGCACTCAACTTGAAACCCAGATCCTCCTAAAACATCGGGCCTATGGAATTAGCCGTCTCATTTCTGTTAGAGGCTAATGCCCCCTCTTGCTCAAAAACATTTCAGTAACCTCCAATTTATAAGACTTCATGCATCCCACCTGCCTTAAGATCCGCCCCACCTTCCCAACTGGTCACCGGATTAGGGTCAAGTTATAATATAGTCAAGCTAGAGAAATGTTCGTCCTGCTAAGGAAGGAAGGAGACTACATGCTGAAGTTGCTAGAGGGCCCAGCCAAAATGTTCCTGCAGGATCCATGAGAGTAAAGATAGGATGATTCCTTGGAGTGCTGGATTATCAAGTTGGACAAAGAAAAACTGATCGATATAGGGACCCTTTCTTGGGACACAGAATTTACCTCCTGGCAAGAATCCTGGGCAATTACACTAATATATTGCTAGGATGGCTTTTATTAGTTTGAAAAAGAAAATGGCCATGCAAAATGAGGTATAAATATCAGAATTTCCATGGAAGACAAGGGAGTAATGGGTCAAAGGCTTAAGTGGAAATTACTGAAACTACCCCTGTCCCCAGCCCATACCACTACCTTAGTCAAGAGGTAAACAAAAAAATGTCACACACCAGGAGGAATGGAAGACACTAATGTCACTTTTAAAACCTTAAAGTGTGCATCATATCCAGACTTGATCCACCAGTTTCGTCCTACATAAACCAGCTGGATAAGAGTAGGCTCCTGCAAACTGAACCAAGTAATAGTGCCAAGTGCAAGTTGCTGGGCTAGGTCAGTTACTTTGCTAGACTAGATTAACATGGCCTCAGTACATGCTATGCAGTGTTATGCATCTATATCTATCTATCTATCTATATACCGGGGATGCCCCAAAAATGTACACATTTTAACAGATGCTATCAATGTATTACTTTTTGAAGTTGAATTGAATTATGGTAGCAATGTGTAGTATGATGTTTGTTTAAAAGATAGCATTAATCAAATGAATGCTTGTGTCAGTCATTGTATTACAATATTTAATACTGTTTAATACTGTTTTTTTCTTAAAATGTGTATACATTTTTTGGCTTCCTCTGTGTGTGTGCCTTGGTTTGCGAGCATAATTTGTTCCAGAAACAAACTACTCAAATTGCAAGACATCACTCGTTTACTATATTGAAATGTATTAGAAATGTTTGCTTGCCTTGCAGAACACTTGCAAACCAAGTTACTCGCAATCCAAGGTTTTACTGTGTGTATATATATATATATATATATATATATATATATATATATACAGGTGCCAAAAAAATGTAGACACATGACTTGTATATATTATTACAATTTTAATACAGTGGTTGTTTTTCTTAAAATGTATATACATTTTTTGGCACCCTCTATATTTATGAAGGATCTAATACACTATTCTATGTGTGGGGCGTTAAAAATTGTTTAATATTATTGTTCTTGTTATTGAAATTGTTAGCTGTAGCCAGCACACAAGAAATAACATGCATAATTTGAAATATAAATATTGACACTAGATTCTTGAAACACAACATTGACCATATCAGCCATACTGATGGGAGTTTGCAGTCCTCTCCTCACAATGGATCAACTTAGGTTTTCTTTTATATTCCGAAACTTATAAACATCTTTCTTAGTATCCACAAGAATGTATTTATAATGTTGAAATGCTTCAGTGATTCACTGTAGTCCACATTTGTAAGTAAATATTTCTCTTCCTGGTTAGTTAATGAGATTTCATGAAAAAAGCTGATATTATGAATGAAAGGGTTACCATGGAGATAAAGCCAAACTAAATTCAGGATTCAAGTACTCCTTCTTTCCTTCTATATATCTCTGAGATAAATAAGAAAAGTGACAAGGTGCTTTGAGATACAACCATTTGGCTTTATCACTAGAAGGGATTACTTGATCAATAGAAATCAGTGTGCAATCGTGGTAATTGTTAAGGAAGTACATGTAAAACTAAGGATGATATACCATGTCATGACTCTTAAATTGTTAAAGATAAATACAACAATGATTTCTATGGGTTCAGAAAATGCACACTTTTCACTTAGCTGGTGAGACTGTAAATTGGTCTGTTCTTTCAGAAAGGCAATTTGAAAATTTGGGACAAGAGTCTCAAAATAGTTGTTTTCCTCTGATTTAGTAACTTCATATTCAGAGATTTACCCTATGACAATTATCAGAGATGAGAGAAAGATTTATGTACAGGATGCTTATTGAATATTAACTGAAAACATTGGAAAATTAGAACCACCTAATGTCTGGCAATAGAGGGGTGGCTAAACAAATGATATCATGGTTATACTGTGAAATAATATGCATCAATTCAAATGTTTGAACCAGCTTTAATGACATAGAAGATGCTTATGATATTATATTAAATGGAAAGTACTGTATTCACAGAATAATCTGAATTATGTAAGAAAGGACTCACCTTTTGGGGTGTAAAAAAATCCAGGGAGAATCAACCCTGCTAACACCTTGATCTTGGACTTTTGGTTTCCAGGACTTTAAGACAACACATTTCTTTTGTTTAAGGGATGGAATTTCCAGGAGGAAAAGGCACCAACACAGACCAACGTTTTTCTTGGCATAGCAGATTTAAAAGGAGTTTTTTGTGTGTTTTTTTCTTATAATTTCTGCATTTTCAAAATTTTCCACATTGACTATGTATTACTTGTACTTATGAAGGAACAATAGAAGTATCCTCATACAAGGGATGTTTGTCCTTGGTGATAACACTGGTGTCTTCATGTGGTGAGGCAGAAAGCATTCCATATGCACATAATACCATGTGATGATGGACATACTGAGGTTCGTTTCCATCAAGGGCCCCTCCATCCTCAGTCTTGCTCTCAAAGTCCCAGTCCTTTGTTTACTTGGCATGCATGTACTGTGGGCACCGTATTAAAACTCAATTTCTGCCTTTGTGGGGTGTCATTGGGAATTGACCTCTGTTTGATTCCTTGATGACTGCTGATAAAATGCTTTATTTGTAACTAACCATAATCTGGAAACTTCCTTTTCTTTTCAAAAACAGCAAACACGTTAAGCTCTAAGAAAAGCACAGAATTTTGTGGCCCATAGCCCTTTTTAACGGCTATGGCATAAATTTTGACTTACACCCAGGAGCATATTTGTGACAAAGGAATTTGAGCGTTACTGGGTGGAAGGAGAAAATGTCTACTTCCAGAAAAACAACAGCAAGTTCCTGGTTTCTGTGTATACCGAATTAGGAAAGGAATTGTTAGTAACTATGAACAGAAGCTCATGCGGTGACGAATGCCGTGCAAGGTTGCAGTGTTGAGTCTTTCTTCAAGGAACTTGTTTCCTTTATCTGGTTCTGTATGCCCCTTTCATGTCGATTCACTCCTTCGAAGATTTCTCCAAGCCCAGGCTTTACAAGCATGATATAGAAACAAACAAAAACAAATCAAATGCTGTAAAATTGCCATGGGTTTTCTAAGAATACAGAAAAGAAACCATTTTTTTTTCTTTCTTCTCTCTGTCTCTCCATCCCTCCCTTTCTCTTTTGTTCTCATTCTCTTGTTCTCTTACTCTCTGCTTCCTGATTTGGGTTGCTACATAGGGTCTGATCCTACTTGTTTTCTTTAGAGGTAATAATATACAAAATTTTAGTTTTAAGAACAGTGATTTACCAGGCACAGGCCATAGCTACTGTGATAGGCTATAACAAGGATACACACAAGGATATTCACAAAAAGAGCACCTTTCCTAATTTTTAGACTTCGAGATGCCTTGTGGCTGTTTTTGAACGATTTACTCACCATGGATTCAAAATCAGGGAAAGTCTTGTTTAGCATTTCTTTCAATAATTTTTACCAAACATCTGCTAAGAGCTCCCAGGGGTATATTTTGCACAGGACTAAGAAATTCCTGTTGGTCATGTTAAAAGCCTGCTACTTTTGGACTACGTAACACAGCTAATATGCATTATGATTTAATAAATCCATGAATGGATATTATATAGAGATTGCAGGCCAGCTGTTCCCTTCTAAAACAAGCCAGCAGAGCAGGGGCTGCAGCTACAGGGGTTCCAGTTTAACACTCGTATAAGGAAGTGGAAGAGTTTGCTAGGGAGGTTTCTGATACCCGGTGAAGATCCTCACTCAGAACATTGAATGTTGTCAGCTCTGGCCTGTGATTTCCACGTCTTACAAGTTAAAAAAAGAACAAGATATTGACTTGGAATTTAAACTTAGCTGCAAAGCATTTTATTCACTCAAGAAAGTTCTCAAGCAATACTGAAAATAAGGAGGGATATTTCCACTCAACATTTCTGGAGTTAAAATAGGCCCCGTTCACACTGTCCTCCCTATCTCAACATAGCAAAAAACGGAATCCCTGTGGGTGGCAGAAGCAACTTCCGGCCTTGCCGCTAAGCCTCTGCTATTCCAGCTTTCTCAATGGGACTGCTCACCAAACTCTCAGTCTGTTATCCTGCCAACCAGAGGCAGCCCTGTGGTCAACTGGGAAGCAACCACCATTCCTTCAACTTATACAGTCACCTGCTAATGGTGAATGCCTTCTTGTTTAATGTCTCATTTGATCTTCTCAAAGATCCCACAAAACATATTATTATCCCCATTTTCTGATAAGAAAAGTGAGAATCATGACCTATGCAATATTACCTTCTCCATAATTGACAAAACCTGAGCAAAATCCAGTTTTTTGAATCCTAGTTGAGGGACCTTTGTACTTGTATCTCAGTGAATTTAATGCACTCATGTTTTAGTTTTTTTCCCCCACCAAGGGTGTTTGATCTTCTAACAGTTTGGCTGATTTGTTTGGAATGACCCTGGATATCCACCCTTTGAAGAAACTGCAAGCAAAATGCTCAGGCTGGAGCTTTCCAGAAAGCACCCTTGATGCAGAACACTCCTACATATTCATTCACTATCAGTACCAATGTCCTGGCATTTCTATGCAGCAACTCTGAGGTAAGTTATTTAACATCTATATGTCTCACTTTCCTCGTCTGTATAAATGACAATAATAACAGTACCTGCCTCAAGGGGCTGTTGTGAGGGAAAATTGAGTTAATGTATACAAGGTGTTTGGAACAAACTGTGCTTGGAACAAAGTAAGTGGAGTGAAAATGTTGGTTAATATTACAAAATTGCCATCAACTCTAGATTTCAAGCTTGGCCTTCCCATGTGACAATAGGATAATTAATTTTATAAAAACCACTTATGAGTATACCCCTTTTTGAGGAACGGGAAGAATGAAGGATGAGTAAAAGCTAACGGCTTATCATTCAGTGAGAGGGATTGGGGATATTGTACACATTTCTCTAGTCCAAGGCACAATAAATAATGTGTGACCCAAGCACAAAGGAAGGAGACGTTCTTAACAGCTGGAAGGATCTCATAGGATTTCTAGAAGTGGTGGGACTCTGAATATCTTATTTGCCTTAAACCTCCGCAGGACCTAGCTCAGGGGCTGCTACATAGAGGTGCTCAGTATACACACACACACACACACACACACACACACACACACACACACATTGATTGAGTATGGCAGGTGAAGGTCAGGGGTTCAGGGAAAGCTTCCTGGGAGAGGACATAGTATAAACCATACATGGAGGCATAACAAGGAGCAGTAGTTTAGGAAGCTCATGGCTGGTGGGTTCATGGGTTGTAAAGGTAAATTTAGTCCTTGATACTGGATGGTGTTGAATGACATTCTATGGTTTGTTTAAGGCGGTACTCAATGGAGGCAAGCAGAGCATCAGATGGTTCAAAGAGGAATCCAGCATGATTGAACATGAACTATAGGGCCATGTTCTTTATGAATGTGAGGAATGTTAGGACTGGTGGTTTGCTATCCAAATATGAACAAGACTACAGACACTCCTCTTATAAGATTGCCAAGGGATAGGACCACGTTGGGGGTTAAACATGAAGAAAAGCAAAACAATTGATTATTATTTGGGCCTTTTGTTCTCAACTCTTAAGAAAGCTTGTAAGATGGATTTGAAATGTGGTATGTAGACTAGTAGCCTAAGGAGCCTGTTTGCTATTCCTAAGCTTAGACCCTAACCTGGGAGCTGTCTTGCTGCTAGCCTCAAGAATGCTTTTGAGATTAGTGGACTGAAATGTCTATATGAAAGAGGGTTGACGAGCAAGACAACTGGATGACTCAGTCCCCTTCATGTGGGAGAAGTCTTGGGCCGCTTTGCCATTCCTGGTCCATAAAAGGAGAAAGCAAAAGAAAGAGTCATATTGATGGGTGTGATCATTAATCCACACTGACCCTTCTCATTAGTAAATGCAGCCAGGCGCATGCCTGGAATCTGACTCATTAAATGAGTGTCCCTCCTCCCAGAGGCAAGAAAAAGAAGGCACAGGGGAAAGTAGATGTTTGTCTTTTCAGAGGTCAACCTGGAAGATGGCTTAAAAAGAACTATAGAGGCAGACAGAATTTGAGCTAAGTCAATATCCATGGGACTGAAAGAGGGGTTTGATTTCAAGTATATTGAAGAATCTGATCAGTTATTGAGAAGATACATAGGAATGTTGAAGATAATTATCAGATTCCCATCTTCAATGACAGGGAGGACAGGGCTGCTATCATTAATTGAGATAAACAATGAAGAAGCCATAATGATTTCTGTTCTTTTGCAGTTTTAATGTAGACTTAAAAAAACCCCAACACATCTTCTAGTATTTTGAGGCTATCTCAAGGTTAAGGAAAGCTATACGTTAATTACCAAGTAGTATTACAGTGTTAAGAAAAAGAGAAGAATGAAAATCACCTTTTTTTGTTTTCTTAAAAAAATAAAGAGCAGGAAGGTAGAGTTCTTCAGGAAGGAGGTAGGCTCGGGGTCCTCAAACAAATGGCTACTTGTTTGGCATCCTTTGTGTGTCTCAGAGGATCTCAGAAAAGATCTGAGGGGTGCTGAAAGCTTTTGGAAGGATTATGTCAAAGAAAAAAGTTTTGAAAGAAGGCAGTCATAAAAATTACTCTCTAAGCAACATTTTTTATAGTTGAGTAGAGAACGTTGGCTCTGGGAATTGTTTAAGTATTTTTAAAAAAAGAGAGAGAGACTTCTCTTTAAAGGCCAAGAATGGTATTTTAAAAAGAAGGATGTTATCGTTGGTGAATATCTTCTTTTTGTCTTTTTGTTTTGTTGATGGTTTCCTTTGCTGTGCAAAACTTTTTAGTTTGATGTAGTCCCATTTGTTTATTTTTTCTTTTGTTTCCCTTGCCCGAGGAGATGCACCAGAAAAAATTATTACTAAGAGCAATGTCAAAGACTTTACTGCCTATGTTTTCTTCTAGGAGTTTCATGGTTTCAGGCCTTACATTTAAGTCTTTAATTCCTTTTGAGTTTATTCTTGTATATAGTGTAAGAAGGTGGCCTAGTTTCAATTTTTTTTGAATGTATCTGTCCAGTTTTCCCAACACCATTTATTGAATAGACTGTCTTTACATCGTTGTATATTCTTGCCCCCTTTGTCATAGATTAATTGACCATATAGACATAGGTTTATTTTTTGGTTCTCTATTCTATTCCACTTATCTATTGGGTTGTCAGGAAAGTCATGACGTATTTTTCTATGTTTTTCAATACTAAAATGCGCCATGACTTTCCCGCGACCCAATATGTGTCTGTCTTTATGCCAGCACCATGCTGTTTTGATTACTATAGCTTTGTAGTAACAACCAACAAATGTTGGGGAGGATGTGGAAAAAAGGGAACCCTTGTACATTGTTGGTGGGATTGAAAATTGGTGCAGCCACTAAGGAAAATAGTATGGAGGTTTCTTAAAAAATTAAAAATAGAACTACCGTATGTGCCAACAATTTCACTCCTAGGCATTTATCTAAAGATATCCAAAATACTAATTTGATAAGATATATGCACCACTATGTTAATTGCAGCATTATTTACAATAGCCAAGCTATGGAAGCAACCTAAGTGCCAATCAATAGATAATTGGATAAAGAAGATGTGACACATATATACAATGGAATATTACTTGACTATTAAAATAGATTGAAATCTTACCATTAGCAACAACATGAATGGACCTGGAGGGTATTAAGTTAAGTAAAATAAGTCAGACAGAGAAAGACAAATACCACATGATTTCACTTATATGTGGAATCTAAAGAACAAAACAAACAAACAAACACACAAAACAGGACTGGACTCATGTATACAGAGAACAAACTGATAGTTGCCAGAGGGGAGGGGGATTGGGGGTCTGGGTGAAAACAGTGAAGGGGTTAAAAAATACAAATTGGTAGTTTCAAAATAGTCACAGGGATGTAAAGTACAGCATAGGGAATATAGTCAATGATATTGTAATAACTACGGATGGTACCAGGGGAGTACTAGAGTTATCGAGGGATGCCTTTGTAAATAATACAAATGTCTAACCACTATGCTGTACACCTGAAACTAGATAAAATAATAGTGAATGTCAACTGTAATTGAAAAATTAAAAAAAAAGTAGTCTTCCCCCCACAAAAAATAAATAAAAAGAAGCAGCAAAGGAGGAATATCCTAGGCTAATAAAGAAAGATTTATATATGTGTATCTTAGCATTTGTCCTAGAATCACTGAAAGGATTCATGGTAATGGGTGCAGGATAAATTGAGATAGATGCTGAAATGTAGTTGGTATTTCAGATTATTATTTTAGGAAGACAAGAAAAAGCCTGTTACTGAGAAGGGACACAAACTCAGTGATTGCTAACAAGTAATGTAATTTAAGAGAACAATATAATTAATGAGGGTCAAATCCAGATGTAGATTAAAAGGCCCAAGGGCTGGATTCTTGGACAATCATCAGAGACAAGAACAGGCAATGGCTGAGATCCAAGCTGGTAGTTTGTACCATGGGGGAGATGGTTAAAAAAAGGGGTGGGGGAGACTGGAACTTTGGCCAATGGCTGGGGGGAAATGATAGGACCCCGGAACAGAAGCAAGAAGAACAACCTTGATAAGTGAGAGAACTCAGTGTTTTCATTTGGATTCTTGTTAGAACAAGAGCCAGTTCTTAGGTTGGGTGACCTTGATCCTTTATAAAAAGAATTGAGTAAGCGCTTCATGTCTGCATCTGGAGTGATCCCACTGAGCAAAACAGAAGAAATCCAGAGTACTTGGTATAGTATGCTTGTACTTGTGTAAAATAAAAGATGCATGACTTTCTACATATATTTATATCTATCTATCATCTATCTATCTATCTATCTATCTATCTATCTATCTATCTGTCTATCTATCTATCACCTATCTATCTTTACATACCTTAGAACTGGAAGAGTCCATACGATTCTGTGATGCAGTTGCTTGGTTATTGGTAATGTTGATGGTGAGGACGTGGGAAAAGAAATAATAAAAGATGGAAAGAAGACTTTAAATAATACCTATCAATTGTTACATGACCTATGGAAAAGTTAAAGATACATTTAAGAAAAGAGTGTGTTGCTTGGGGCTTTCATGTGAGTGTAAAGGAAGTTGTATGTCTTGGAAAGCATAGAGAATGAGGTGAGCAGTCATCTCCTGTCACAAAAGGAAACATTTTGTTTTAACAAGTCGCTTCAAATATCCATCACCCATAATTTGTATTTAATGTGTGAGTTAAAAACTTTAACTCATCAAATCAAATGTGTGAAGTGAGCCTAGATTAAAGACACATTTCTTTGGAGAATAGAAATCAATCAAAACCACCCACTTTTGGGGCTGAGTAGATCTTCAACTCTTTCTTGCTATTGTTAGCAGTATAGTTACAATTCTGGAGCAAATCTAAGGGATGAAAACACTTCTTGTATATGAAACTGTGAAGTAGATTAGATTCCATGTGGCAATAGCCTTGTGAAAGAGCTCTTCCTATTTGCAGGTGTTTTTTGTTTGTTTGTTGGTTGGTTGGTTAATTTCCTAGTTGGTGTCAGTAATGTTTTGTATTAAAAACACCAAAAAAAATCGAACCACTAACTCAACCAAACCCAACAAAACCAACCAGAAAAGGAAGACAGAGATAATAGTGATGAAGAGAAACACTTGTACTTCACAGTTGTGCTCAGGACTAGTTTTGCCTGAGCATTTTAACATTAAATCACGTCTTACAATACAAGTTCATAGTTCATTACAAATGTTTCTCCTGCCTGTAGCTCTTATCGCAGTCACTTCTGGGACAAAGCTGGAAGGCAGTTTTATGGTGATGGTGTGTAAGCTCTGACTACGCATGAAACCCCTTTCAGGATGACTGAAGGATTGAGTTTCCCAGTTATGGATGTAACATTGACTAAAAATAATTGTTAGGTTCAGCTTTTGGTAGAACTGGAAATCCTATGGGAGCACAGATTTATATTCAGGGGCTACTATGTCATGACAATCCTAAAGTTATGGTGAACCAAAATGTTTTAACAGTGTAAAAGCAAGTGCCTTAGTTAAGGAATTATAAAGAAAATGTTAAAAACAAAGATTTCATCCTTATTCTGGAATTTCCTCATTTTATTTTCATCCTTTACAACCTCAGTGCCTCAATTCTTATTTCAGAAACAGGAGACCAATGCTGTTTTATAATGAAACTAAAAAAAAAAAAAACCAGCTTAAAAATGTTTTTTGCAGTCATTCTGCAAGGATGCAATATTGAAATTTTAGAAAAAAACTATGTCTATGCAAAAAGATGATTGATTGGACTTATTGATAACTCATATTTTTACAAGTTTTTTAGGTTATGTTCCTTTGACACATTAATAGTTTACTTAGCTGTCTTTTTTGAGGCATTCCAATTAAAAATTGAACAATGTTCCCTTATTTAGATAAGTTCTTTCAGTTTTTATACATCTCTTTGACCTAAAGCTATCTTGGAACCTTTTTCCTCTTCTCAACTATAAGATAGATTCATGCATGAGAATTTTCTCCGGTGCTCCAGTATTGTTTACAATAGTAAGTTCTTTAAAAATTTTATAGCTGATGTTTCCAAGGATTCACAGTTCAATATTAATGCATTGGGGTTGAACTACCAAATACCAATTTCTGGAGGAAAGAATCAAACGGTCAACAAACTAACAAATGGTGAGAGCTATTAAATACTCTGAGATTCTAGCTATTTATCATTGGCGTTTTGGTAATTGTGATTTATTGGGGAAAGTTACAATGCTCTGAGTTCATCAGGCTTCCACTTACTTCTGTATTGTGGCCCAGACTCGCTGCTTCTGTTTGTAACATAAATCATGTCTGGATACCAAAGACTCCAGATCTGCTAACCTTTAAGCTTTTTTTTTTTTTTTTTTAATTCTTTGTGCTTCCTTATTAGGAAATCTTGATTCTATGTTTACATGCATATCATTTCTCTTAAAAGGAATATGGTCCAGAAATATTGTTTGATATAGAAGACAATTGAGCTTCAAATGTATAGCATTTGACCACCCTCCCCACCTTTTAAAAAAAACACTTTGATATCATTTGAATCAGAATCACCTAACTCAATAACTGTTGTTGGTTTTTTTTGAAATCCTGGAAATAAGCTAATTCATTTTCTTTTATTCTGTATGATTTAAAAAAAATGGCATACTAAATATTGCTTTGAGAAGTTACAAGTTACCGTCTGTCTTCCTTTTGAGGACTCCTCTTCAATGCTTTACCTTAAGTCTTTAAGGGGGCCCTGGGAGGGTCCTTCCTGTCATTCACAGTTCTCATCAAATGTCATTTCCTCAAAAAAACCATTCCAGTGCTTTCTGAAGTGGTCCCCGCCATGACTCTCTATCATATTACTTTGTTTTATGTAAATGTCGAAATCATCTTACTTATCTGTTTCCTTTTTTATTGTCTGTAGAAGGAAACGTCTGTGAGGGCAGAGACTTGCCCCTCCTCGTTTTTACCTGTATCCTCAGAGCACAGTCCAGGTATCAGCATGTGACAGGCACTCAACAAATATTTGAATAAATTCAATAAATAAATGAAATAGGAGTTAGGAAAAGCTTTTCTCTTGAAGCTTTCTGTATGTGTAACCTTGAGCATATTATTTAATCTCGTGTATATTATTTCTTTCTTGTAAGATATTGAGTTGAGCATCATGAATTAAAAGGCAGCTTTAAGACTGAGAACTATTACAGCTTTAACTTTGGCAATTTCACTTAATTAGTATTGTTTATGGTGAGAAAGCCCACTGCATTGGATTGAATCACATGTTTAACTAAATTATTGTTTTCTTTTGATTTTGAGAGAAAATTGTCCAGATGTACATTTCCTCTCTAGTGGATCCTTCCTTTCTCTTATAACTTTAACATGATATAATAAAGATCTGTATAAAAAGACATTTTTCTCTGGGTATACATTGTCAGGACCTGAAAAAACATGGCTTAGTGCTACTGAAGTTCAGCTTGAGAGATGCTTCTGAGTCTCCCATTCACTCTGAGTGGTCGGTGGTTTTTGAAAGCACTCATTAATATCTACTCTTCATCTTTTCCACAATTCAAATGCAAAGCCTAGGTTTCAAGTGACTAAAATAAATAGATGCCAACAATTGGCATCTATTCACCTCCTGTTTCTTTTTTTTTTATCAAACTATATTTTTATGTGCACATTCTTGTGATATAAATTATTTTATAACCATATTTAAAATTGGATAAGAAATCTGAGCCTTCCCATGTTAATTTTCTCCTTGATACTTATTAATTTATCACCTTCTAACATCACATACCCCATACACAAACACACACACACACACACACACACACACACACAATTTATTTATCCTCATTTTCTGTTTTTCTCCAGTAGATTGTAAGTTTCACATTGGAGATCTTTTCCATTTTTGTCTGTTTTGTTCCCTGTGTATCTACTATGTGTCTGTTACATAGTAAAACTATAAATATTTGTTGAAATGAATAAATGAATATATTCATATATAATTTCTATTTTTTTTTCATTTAATTTATTGCCAAAGGAGCAGGACCAATACTTGATTCTGATTTCTGTACTATTAAGCTGGGAATCTGTCAGCAAAATTGCATTTCAACCACAAAAAATCCTTAAAAAAGTAGTCACTGTTTCAGAACTTAATTTTGTAACTGTTTAATGCACACTATATGTATTTAATATTACAATTTTGCCTTTGAAATAAGAATTTTAAAAAATTCATAAGAAGATATTCAAATTAGCTTGGATGCCAAAAGTCAAACTTATGATTCTGATGAATAAGGACGAGAGCATTAAAAAAAGAAAACAATATATATATCTCACACTCCCATGGGTATATAGTTTAATGATCTCATATAAAAGGGTTCTATTTTTTAGATATTTGTTAAGGAAGAGGAAAGACTTTCTCTCTACTCTCTTGACCACATCTTTTTTTTTTAAATTAAAGTTTATTGGGGTGACAATGGTTAGTAAAGGTACATAGGTTTCAAGTATACAATTCTGTAATACATCATCTATATATCACATTGTGTGTTCACCGCCCAGAGTCATTTCCCCTTCCATCATCATATATTTGATCCGTTTACCCTCATCTACCACGTCCCCCTTACTCTGTAGTAACCACTAAACTGTTACCTGTATCTATAAGTTTTTATTTTTTATTTGTCTGTCTTGTTCCTTTGTTGCTTTCAGTTTTATATCCCACATATCAGTAAAATCATATGACTCTCGACTTTTGCTCTCTGACTTATTTCGCTTAGCCTAATAATCTCAAGATCCATCCATGTTGTTGCAAATGGCACTATTTCATCTTTTCTTATGGCAGAATGGTATTCCATTGTGTATAGATACCACATCTTCTTTACCTAATCATTTATCAAAGGACACTTTGATTATTTAAAAAGTGGGTAGAGGACCTGAATAGACGTTTCTCCAAAGAGGACATACAGATGGCAAATAGACATATGAAAAGATGCTTAAAATCACTAATCATCAGAGACATGCAAATAAAAACCACAATGAGATATCACCTTATACCAGTTAGAATGGCTATCATCAACAAGACAGATAATAAGTGTTGGAGAGGCTGTGGAGAAAAAGGAACCCTCACACACTGTTGGTGGGAATGCTGATTGGTGCAGCTGCTATGGAAGGCAGTGTGGAGTTTCCTTAAAAAAATTAAGAATAGAATTACCATATGGCCCAGAAATCCATCTCCTGGGTATCTACCCAAAAAATTCTGAAAACATTTATCCGTATAGATATATGAGTATGTGCTCCGATGTTTATTGCAGCTTTATTGACGGTGGCCAAGACATGGAAATGACCACATATTTATTTGTATCTTGCCTATGAAGTAGGAGGAAAAAATTTGGTCTGTACATGAGTTAAAATTTCCATAAATTTCTTTTTTTTTTCAGAATAATTTGAGCCTTAGGAGTGCTAACCACCCCTTCCCTTTCTCATATTTAACTGAACTCAGGACGAAGAACATGTTGAGCAGCTTTTTTTCTTTCCAGTAAATCAAATTAAGGGTTGTTCACATTTCAAGCAGGATGGGGAGCTCTGTGAATTGTTTTTCCCCAGAAGAACAGGGTTTCCACTATTCACTAGACTCTAGAAGCATAACAACAAAGAGAGCTAAAGAGCAAATTGCCAAGAATTAATACAAGTCCAAATGACCTTTCCTTCTTAGAGAAAAGGGTCACTGATCCAAAGCATGCTATTGACACCAACAAGAAAGAAAAAATAAATAGCTAATTAAAAATAATAATATGAAAAAGAAAAGAAAAATGAATACATGGACTTGAAAGAGTGGATTTTAGGTTAGCTGAACTGAAACCACCTGTTATCCCCAATTATTTTATTTTTAGAAAAATAAACCCAAAATATTAGAAATCCCAGATCATAGAAAGCTATTTTTTTGGAGTGAAAGGAGCCAAAAGTAATAATTTCCCCTTTTGAAACACATCTCATCTATTTATTTTCTCACTCATCCATTCATTCATTCCAGGGACCCACCATCTACTAGACAGACCAACCTGGAAATAATTACAATGGTATGACAAATGTCCTAATAAAAGTGTGGACAATGTATAGAGAAGGGTTCAATGAACTCTGCCTGCAGAATTTAGACAAAGCTTTGTTAGAGAGTGATATTTGAACCATGTTTTAAGGAATAGGAGGATTTTTCTAGTAAGACAACTTTGAAAGAAAATATTGAACAAAAGGAAATGGCTTATTCAAAACTATCAAGTTGAAAAAAAAGGAAACCGAAAAATGTGTAAGCCTTTGTGTGCTTCATCAGAAGGCTTGTTTGGCCATTTTCCTGAATGGTAACATTAAATTTTCTTCTAACAGTTATGTACCTGCTTTTCATATTTAAACCAACTCAGTCTCCAGGAGCCAAGTTTAGATGACTAACACCAGAATGTCAGGGAGAAATATTTTCAATGGGAGTCATTTGTTTGAGTCACTATGGTGAAGAAATGCTTTCACTCACTGGCCAGTTAAATAGCCCCAACATTCTGCAAGCATTTCCAGGATAGCTATTCATAATGATTGGTTCTCTTGTGGGTAAACTGCTGCTGTTTCCCCATTACTGGTGATGGAATGTCTTGATTAATATCTCTCACTTTTCTTCATTCTACCTCCGGGGTGTTTTGGCCATGACTTCATGGGAATTTAACGGTTGCTTGGTAGAAATATTTGTACAGTTAGGACAGCTCATATATTCTTTTGAAACAGATATTTGTTTGCTCCCTTCACTCCTTCTGACCTCTTGCCTCCTTTATTAGCTGCCTTCGCCTTTTTTCCACTACTTTCTTCCCATCTCTGCAAAATAAGACTTGTTCCTCCCATGATCTTGATATTCGTTTTTCTTAATCCCTGTCATTTACTCAACTGTATAACTATAAAGTTAAATCAATATTCCAAATCTGATTACCTTGCTTAATACTTGAAGTAAATGTACAATTATTTGAGTTTTAAAGTTGTAATAGAAGTATTTTATTGTGTAGAAGTAATAATGCCTCCTATTTTTTATGATAACAGTGGTTTATGTGATTTTATAGTATTACATTTGATTTAGCCCATCTTTGCGAATTGGTATAACATCATGAAAAATTATAATTAATTAAATACAATATTAATCTTTTGAGTATATATGTATACATAGCCGATAAACAGAAAAAAACCACTATTATACAAAACCTTTTAATTTTTCTATTTATATTTATCACACCTAAACATAAATTATTGCAATTATTACCTATTTCCATAAATGGAACATTTGTAGTTTCACTTTTCTTGCCCAGACTTAAATTATTTGAAACAGAATACAGCCAACATATTAACTACCAATTTAGCCAGGAAAGGGAAAAAAGGAACTTTCTTAAAATGTAAACATAAGATTTTCAAAGTCTTTATGTTTATAAAACTAGTAGATATCAATAGCATTTAAGATGGGGTATTTAAGTGGTCTATATTTAAAGACGATGACATGAAAGTCTGATTAGTTTGGGGTACATAGTTAAATTACGTGGGGTTGTTTAGCTGGAAAAACATTAAATCATCCTGCGAGCAAAATTATTTTGGGGATGCAGTTTAATTTCATAGGCCCTCATTTTTATAGAATCATTAATTTTTGATATAACAATAATAGTTTGCATTTACTTTGTGTAGGCATTACTCTAAGTGTTTTATGTGTATCAACTTATTCAATCATCAGAACAGCCCTGTGAGGAAGGTACCATGAATCATCCCTGTTTTGTAGATGAGGAAACAGGCACAGCAAAGTGAGGCACCATGTGGTTAAGGTTCAGGCCATATATTAATAGCTGGTAACGGGCTCCCAGGCCCAGCTCTCTACAGAGTTTGAGCTATTAACTCCTGAACATCTATTGTTTTTAATTAGATGTCCAGTTGGACTACTTTCTCTACAAAATCAGCTATGACTTGTGGAAACACTTAAGGAGGGACAGAAATTATATATAGAATCATGATCACTAGAAAGTGAAGGAGGTAGGTATGAACAGTAACACTTTACACTTAATAACTATGTCCCTTGTCGTGAATCTGATTTCTCTGGTCTTGGTGTCTTCATCTGTAAAATAGGACTAATGACATACACTTCATCAGGTGATGTTAAAGAGTCAATAAGATAAATTAAGGTTAAATGTTTGTAATCAGGAAAGAAATTTTAGTGAAAGTAAAGTTATCACAAAACAGAAGGTATTTGTACTCTGCTTCTGCTGCACCTAAAATGTGCATATCTTTTTTGTTTCTGCTGTTCTTGTTAGAGGAAGTCAATGAAAACCCTATGTCAAAGTTAAGAAGAAATGATTTCAAAAACTTGGAGAGCCTCAGGAGTTGTCAAATAATTACTGAATTTGTATTTTTTCAAAGCAAGTAGACTATAATAAATATCTTGGCTTCTTGCCTTGTCTCAGATAACTGATTTGATCTATTTCTATTTATGAAATATCTTGCTATGTATTTGATAGATAACTTAAGAAATTTTGGAAGATTTACCACTGACAATTTTACCAGAAAGGGTTGTGGTGGCAACTCAAACAAAGAATCTCATTCAAACATTTATTCATGTTTGTTCAATACCTGCCTGACCTTTTTTTTTGTAAATATTGTGACATAATGATAAATAAAACAAGTTAACTCCCTCAAGAGTGAAACATGCTTATAGACAGACATTTAAGGTTTTTATCACATGCAATGGGGTAAGGATGATGATAGGTGGGTGCTGCTGGAGGAAAAAGGAGTCTTCAAACCTGGCTTCCCAGAGGATGTGAGACTTGATCTGAGATTCAGAGAAGAGATTCACAGCACAGCAGTCGTGGTGTGGAAAGGTGTCCTGTTGAAAACTTAGTATGTACAATACAATGGAATGGAGACAAGAACCATCATGTTGTATTTAAGGGACAGAAGTATTTAGTATCCCTGGAATGAGGGATTCTTAAGAGGGAAGAGGAAGAAACAAGATTAGAGGTAGAGGCAGGTCTAGATCATTTAGAGCAGCAGTTCTCAACCTTCCTAATGCCATGATCCCTTAATACAGTTCCTCATGTTGTGATGACCCCCAACCATAAAATTATTTTTGTTGCTACTCTATAACTGTAATTTTGCTACTGTTATGAATTGTAATGTAAATATCTTTTTGTTTTCCGANTTGCTACTCTATAACTGTAATTTTGCTACTGTTATGAATTGTAATGTAAATATCTTTTTGTTTTCCGATGGTCTTAGGTGACCCCTGTGAAAGGATCGTTTGACCCCCAAAGGGGTCGTGACCCACAGGTTGAGAACCGCTGATTTAGAGCCTTGGGAACTCACCTAGATTGTTAGAACTTGGTCTTAAAAACTGTGGGGAACGATTTAATGATTTATCGCAGTTACAGGATCAGATTTGCAATTTGGAAATAGCACTCTGACAGTACAGTAAAGGAAAGCCACCCATCCTGGAGGTAAGGGTGGAGAGAAGCCTTTTGTGCTAACCAGGTGAATTGTGAGGAGGGTTTGAGAGGGAGGATGGATAGAAGTGATATGAAAGATGGAATCCATTTGATTTGGTGACTGCTTGATTGGAAATAGTCTCACATGGTTCACTGGTTTCTAGTCTGGGCAACTGGGAATGGATGTTGGTATCATTCGGATAAGGAATGGAAGAAGAGAGAAGTGGTCTGGCTCAGAAAGATTTGGATGCTCCTGGCTAGAATTCAAGGTAGTAGTTTAGGATTTAGATATATCTTCTAGTGTATTCAACTCACCTGTAGTTAAATGAGGAGAAGAAGCCCCGTAAACTCTTAGATGATCTTTTCTTGACCTCCTTTAGCCTCAAGTGGACTTTGCCTTTGAGTCACGATTCTGATCTCTTTAGAGCCTTCAGTAACAGCTGTATTATTCTCTGAGGATAGAATCAGTACAAGTACCAATCAAGACAATCATTCTCTAGTTCTACAAGACTGATCTGGCCCTTGTGGAGATATGCTTCATTGGCCAGACATAGAGTTACAGGTAAGAGGGCTTTGATCATTGGTCTTCGCTGAAACCATGAATAGAATCAGAAGCAGTTTTGATGTAACCTGATTAATGTGGTAGGTTTACTGTGGAAGCATTCTGTGTTGACTGTTATTATAGACAAGAAGAGGAAATATCAGAATTTGGAAAGACCTATGTGGTGGCCATGGTGTTGATCCTCTCAATTCTCTCTTCAAGAGAATGCCTTGGGGAACAATGTTGCCTAACAGTCTCCAGCTACCACAACTTTGGGTACCACTGTGACAGTCACCCTGAGGCCACCCTTCCCCCAGGCTGGTTACAGCCAATGACTGAGCATGGCAGTAGTGCTAGATCTAGGCCAGTCCTGATGTAAATGTGAGTCTACTGATGGATATCCTTTGATCAGGAGCTTTCTATTAGCCAAACCAAGACTTTTTCAAAACTGTTTTATGGTCTGAGGCTCTTCCTACTTAATTCTCTTTCCATTCTTCTTGCATAAATGTCTGACCTGCACAATGGTCTGAAAGCACTTCCTATTTACTCCTGCTTCCTTCATTTTTATTCTTCATAGGCATGTCTCCCTGTTATTCACTTGTACATCTAATTCTGTCATGGCATCTCCTTCTCAGAGGACCTGAACCCAATTGTAAGTTAAGTTGACAAGGGTTGTAAATATATGACACATGATCACATTATTTATCATGTCTCAGATCATAGTCCTCATCTTAACTTCTAGACTAAAGATGATCAATACTAGTTTCCATGGATAAGAGGCCTTCTGCTCAGTTTGGCTAAAAAAACACACCTGCATACATTTGTGAAAGCCATCGAAAGAGAAAGATATCCATGAAAATAGTTAGGTGTGTATTTTAAGCAAACAGTCACACAAACTCTTGAAGGTGACAGTTGTTTGAGGTTTCCAAGGAATAGACTGCTGAATGAAGGGAGCAAAAACATAGAGCTGATCCCTGAGAAACATTATCATAAAGGCAAGTGGAGAATGAGGAGTTTGCAAGAACAACTGAAAAGGAGCAAGTAAAATGATAGGAGTAAATGGGAGAGATGGCATAGAAGCCATTGGACAAGAAATAATTTAAGAAGAAGGGAGTAGTGAGTAGTGCCACGTACCAAAGAGAAAGCAAGAGGGATAAGGACAGGTTATTCTAACTGATCTAATAATATGGATGTTACTGATTTTAGCAGAGACTGTTTTATTGAAGTGTGAGAGGCAAAATCCAATGTTAATGAATGCAATATGGTAGTGCGAGCATGAATATGGACCCTCATTTTAAGCATATATGCTGTTTTGTAAAGGAAAAAAATAATTGAACGAAATTGTGAATATAAAGAAAATTTGTAAATATAGGAGGAATTCTCAATTCTAACTCAATTAGATGAGTGATTTTGAACCCATCATTTAGCTATTCTGTATTTTAATTTTTTCATCTGTAAAATAGGCATAGTAATTACACATTCTCATAGTGTTATTGTGAAGGTTAAAGGAGTTGAGATACGTAAAGCACCAAGTAGGGTGCCTGGCACATCATCAAGGTGATGGCATGTGTTTACTTGTAAAATTTTGCTTGCATATAAAGTTGCTTGTATTTAAAAGTGGATGAGAAATACCCTAGAGAGAGGGAGAGTTAGAGTTTTAATTTTAAATGTTTCCTTCACAAACAGAAGGAAATTATAAATAAATATAATAGAGAGGTAGACTTTTTCTTTCTCGCCTGATATGTCCCATGTTCTCAGTAAGGGCATGAATGGTGTCTGTATATGAACAGTGGACCTTCTTAATTTTTCCTTGCAAGCTAGGTTCAGTGCTTCCATGAATGAGCTATCAGATAATGGGCTGCAAGTTTTGAGGAAAAAATGAAGTTTAGAGCATCTACTGAGGAGCATGGGAAAGATGAATAGGCTAAGGATATATAGAAAGAATGCTGGGGTTATTAATGTATGATCTTGGAAATTATTATTTTTATTTTTTACTTATTTTTATTAAATTTATTGGGCTGACATTGGTTAGTAAAATTATATAGGTTTCATGTGCACAATTCTCTAATACATCATCTACATATTGCACTGTGTGTTTGCCACCCAAAGTCACCATATATTTGACCCCCTTTACCCTCTTCTACCACCCCTCCTGCACACTTACCCTCTGGTAACCACTAAACTATTGTCTGTGAAAATCGTTAATATGGCTCTCCTCATCAAGATCACTGGGTGATATTCTTCATTGAGGTTTAGTCATCTGAGAGAAAGAACAGACAAGTAAGGCAACTAGATTTATTCAGGTCTAAACTATTTCAGGGCAGGTGAGGCAGAAAAAACAAGATAGTAAGAAAACAAGAGTTTAGGGAAAGAACAAAGAAGTGTTTATGTGATAGACCTAAGTAAATAGGTTAGAAAGGAAATAAAGTAAGGCCTGGAAAGTATAGTTGATTAGAAGGCACTGATGGCGTCAACAGCTAGAATGTCTCTATGATAGTAAGAAATAGAAAGAGTGGGAATGATGAGTTTGTTGTAGGAGACTGGAATATTGGAATTTAACTAACAATACATGGAACTTTACAAAATATTACCAACATTTATAGGAACTGATGGTGTAATGACAAAAATTGCTGAAATGGAGGAGGTCAAGAAACAGTTTGTCTAAGATAGAACTATCAAAATGGACATGAATGACATCTAAAATGATGGCAAGGCTCTACATCTATGGAAGACCATAGATCTGTTGCTAAATGATTATCTGTGAATGTGGAGAAGAAACTAGAATGTAAGTATATGACAGTGATGAGAGATATCAAGAGTCCCAAAGATATATAATTAGTCTAGGGAGTAGTATTAGTAATGCTATACAAGTAGCAATGGGCAACAAGGATTATTGGATCATTTCTACTGATTTCCTGTTCTCTACCCCCATTCCTTACTCTTAGCCTTTAGGTACATGGAATGAGAAGATGTGTAGCCTCTAGTTGAGTGGACTGAAAGAAAGATGGAAAAAGTTTTAAAGAGAAAAAGACATTATCTTGAGAAATAGAGGGAAATGTGAAGTAAGGGACAATTTTAGGTGGAGGGAACCTTTTGTGAAATACTGAGTATGATAATAATAGACTTTACACTTGAACACACACTCCAGAAGGGATCTTTAAAAGGATTAGCAAATGAGTTGGGAGGGGGTGGGGATGAAGGAGAAGGGGAAGAGATGAGATAATACAAATTGGTAACTACAATATGGCCTCAGGGATAGAAAAGACAGCCTGGAGAATATAATCAATAATGTTGTAAATATTTTTTAGAGGGCCAGATGGACTCATGTCTTGTTAGGGAGACCACTTCATAGACGGTGTAGAGGCCTGACCACTGCACTGTACATCTGAAGCTGCCAGATTATATGTCAACTATATATATATATATATATAGTCATGGGATGTGGAATAGAGTGTGGGAATGGAGTCAATGGAATTGTAATAGATGTGTATGATATCGGGGATGTGGGGGCAGTGGATGGGGGGAGGGGGGTTGTCACTTTGTGAGGGGTGAAACGGATAACTATTGCATTGTTTCGTACACCTGAAACTAATAATAAAAAAATAAAAAAATAAAAATAAATAAATAAAAGGATTAGCAAATGGATGATGAGTTGGAAGAAGTGAAGTTTAAATGAGATTTTGGGAGGGAATGGAACACAAAAAGCCTTGCATTTTGGATAGAAGCCAAAAATGGCCAAGATGAGAGAGATAGTGACACTGAACTGTCTAAAGATTTGGAACAGAAGTCTGATATAAAATTGTTTTTGTGCCAATAGAACACTGGGTCCTTATTCTGTATGTGGCCTGGTTGGTAATCTCTAGCCTTTGCTCATTATTACAAATAGAACTTTGGTAAAATGATATTTTTTCACTTTGAAAGCTCAGAATTGTATATAGAGGATAAGTTAATTGGAACCCAATTAAGGGTTTTCACCAATCCCTTATGACCCATTGGAACTAGTGAGCTCAACTCTTTTCCAAATAGCTGGCAGTGCTCATCCATATTCACGTTCTCTTCTTGGTCACACATCTACACTGCATTTTCCAGTCTTTCCTGTGGCTAAGTGTGGCTGTATGACTGAGTTTTACCCAATTGGCTTGATGCAAATGATATATCTTTTATGGGCCTAGCCCACAACACTCTCTAAAACTCCTTTCCTTGAGGTCTTTCTGAATGGGGGAGTCTCTGAGGACCTGGAGGAATCACGAGATTGGAGACACTTAGAGCAGAGCCTCCAAATCCTCTGTCCCCAAATGACCCACATTACAATGGGACATAAAAATAAATGTTTATTGTGTTACACTAATGAGAATTGGAGGTTATTTATCATAGCAATGGACTTACCTATCTGATAGAGTATCTGTGGAAGACATCTTTGTTGTATTGAGTCTGTGACAAACTGCTGAGTTTTGAAGCAAAGCCATATTTTCTCAGTAAGTATTTCTTTTTTTAAATTTTAATTTTGAGGAGACCTCAGCTTGTTACTGGGCCCTCATAGAGACTAAACACAGGGATTACCATGTTATCTAAGCTATCTCCATCATCAATTCAGTCACCTGATTGACTGAGCTATGAAATCAAGTATTCTCATGGACACTTCCTTATCAGGTGGAAGCTTATTTCACAGGGTAGGACTCAAGCATGACCTGATGGCTCAAGGTGACTAATATCCCCATAGTGCTTGCTTCTGCCACATGGCTACTTCGCTCCCAAAATACTATTGGGTCATCGGGAAAGTCATGACACATTTTTGCATTGAAAACAGAAAAATATGTCATGACTTTCCTGACAACCCAATATTATAGCCTCAAGAGCAATTTCCTATGAACAAGTGACAGTAGAGAGAAAAAGAGCTTTGTTGAAGATGACCAGACATGACATGATGGCTCCAGAATTACAATTGGTTGCATGGGTGTCCCTAAGGGACAGTGAGGGAAGAGAAATCCTCCCAGAGGGTAAAATTTTGTATACTACATATCAAATTTTGAGTTCATGGATAAGCCACCTTCTCTCAAAATATGATCTCCACATTATAAATAGTCTTTTGATATTAATTAGATAATATTACTGGCTCAAATTCCTTCTGTAACTGACTATTGTACTTTGTATTATTTTATACTCAACTTTGGCCTACCATATTTATGTGGTATGTTCCCTGTTTCACACTAGAACTTCAATTTGAACTATCCTTTCCTTTGATGCTCTAGCCACTGGCTTTATTTTAATGTCCAAGCATGAAATTCTTGGCTCTGCCACAGATCTTCACAACATGTCTGGCTCTCTCATCTTTTAGACTTTAGCTTAAGTTTGACTTGCTCTGCTGGGCCCTTACTGATCTTTCAACACAAATTAAGCTTCTGTTATCTACCACTTTCAACTTTTCTTCTGCTTCCTGTTCCTTTCCTTCATAAAATGTACAATACTTATATAATTGTTTATATATTATTTTCACTTAAAGTTGTCTTTATAGTAGTGTAAATTCTGTAAAAGTGAAGATCATGTCTGTTTTGTTTACCATTGCATCCAGGACACCTAGCACAATGCCTGGCTCATAGTGGGCAGATGAGAAACTTGTCAAACAAAGAGTGAATAAACAGCTGTCCCTCTTGGTAAAAAGTTGAGAAGAATGTGGGTCTCTCAGCCAAGTGTGAGTGTTCAGGTACCGGGATATTAATTTGATTTAAAAGACATGGCAAAGAAAAAAAAAGGAAGTCATAGAACAAAGTCATAAATCCTTTGAGGGACAGGAAGAGGTAGGTAAGAGGTAGACGTGGAGGATGTTGGAACAAGGAAGAACTTGTGGGTATCACAGTCCAGCCAAAAGATGAACGGAAAATTGATCAGGACCTCTGGTGGCACCTTTAAGAGAAAGCTTACCCTGACTGTCAGCTTACATTTCTTTCTTTCCTTCTTTCCTTTTCTTTTATCATTCTTGTCTTGACTTTTTCTACATGAAACAGAACAGGAGAAAAAACAACCAAACAAAAAAATCTAATCTTGTAAGATTTGGGCTGAAATATTGAGGACAATAAGGGTCATTTATAGTAAGTGAAATTTCCAAAGGCCACCTAATTCATTCATTATAGAAAACCAGTATGTATATTACTTAATTAACAATATCAAGATTATTACCACTCATGAAATATAAATTTAACTGCCAACTTACTATCATTATATTTTTATGGGCCTAGACATTCTGGAAAATATAGCTTTAATAAAAATCTTAACAGCCTTCCAGAGAAAAAAATTCCAGAGTTCCAACTGAAATGCATCCCTGAACCTGATTAAACACTGATATCAAAGGAACACACACCTATATATAAAATGCAGACTATCAAAGATCACATTTTTGAAGGTAGAAGATTAAGGAAACAGATATCCCTGAGGCTGACTGAATGTTACTGCTAACTTCAAAATACTCTTGGTTTCAGTCATTTTTTTCAAGGTGCCATAAAATCCTGCAGTCATTCCAATCAATTCATGCTTAAAGTTTTCCCCATCGAAATAACATGTTTTTTCAGGACAGTGTTAGAAAAGGAATGAAGGGAAGTTCCATTAAACATCTGCAGAAGATCTGTGAGAGTCAAAGACTGATTGCTTTGTGGTATGTTTAGTCCTTTCTCCTGCTGGAGATTTTTGAGACACAGCATTTTCTTTATTGAAAAAAAGGAGTGAGTGCTCTGAAGTATACTAATTTCAGGAATTATACCTGCTTCAATAGTCAAATATGACCCCCAGAAAAAATATAAAATATTTATCACAGACCAATGGTGGGTGCACTGAATATTGTAATTAATTGCAAGCAATGGAAATAAACTATTTAGGTAGTAAAGAATTTTATTAGGCAATAGGTGACAGCTCATAGAGTCTCCAAGAGGATCAGAGATTGGGATTGAGGGAATGCAGCCAGGGACGATACCTGAAATCGAGCCCTATACATAAACTATCACCACAGGACACACCAGAGTGGCCTGTACCATCAGTACTATGGGTGGGCGCTCCTCCTTGGCAAACTGGATACAGGTGCAAATTCTGCTGCCTGCGCTCTCCTTCACCCCTCACCAGAATCAGTTCTATGTAGGGGCCGGCCAAGTGGCTCAGTTGGTTAAGCCACTAGGTTTGATGAGCAACAGCGGTTTGATGCCTGGCCCGAGCTGAGTTGCCGCTGAGCTGCCAACAGGTGGCAGGATGGCTCAGCTAAAAAAAAAAAAAGTTTGCATGAAAAGAATCAGTTCTATGTAGTCTTTCTTCTTGCATTCCCATCACAAGATTAAAAAATCAGGGAAGTTAAATCTGATCAGAGCAGCCCAGGTCCTGCCTTGGTGACTTAGCTGCAAGGGAGGCTGGCATTCTCCAATTCTGTATTGAGAGGTAGACTTCGAAAAGACAGACATGTATCTTGGACATCAGAAAGGTGATTGCTTGATAGATGGCCTAAATGAATAAAAAAATATCTGCTACAGTGGATACTGGTTTCACTTAGTAAAGGATTTGTTATAAAATAATATAATTTCTTAAGTAGTTAGTAAAATCAAAGCATGTTCAGAGTAAGAAGACCTGCGTTCAAACCAAGTCCAGAGCGTTTAAGCTCATCATGCCTTAGCATTCTTTGTGTGTGTGTGTGTGTATGTGTGTATAAGAGAGAAGGAGAGAGAGAGAGAATATGCATGTGTGTATGTATACACACTTAAATGGAATATTTTGTCTTTTTTTTTTTTCCTGCCTTACATTGTTATTGGGAGATTCCAGTGAGATGTGGGTGAAAGGAATTTGAAAATATAGAGCAAAGGAATTTAGAGTGTGACAACACTAGATTAAAATCTGGTTTCTACCTTTTACTAGATGTTTGACCTTAGGCTTGTTATCTAAATTATTCAAGTTTTGGTTTCCTAATAAGTTAAATAGACATTAAAATGGCAACATTTTAGAGTTATCAAGAAGTTGAAATGAGATAATATGGTTAAGAGCTTCTTATACATAGAAAGCAGTTAAACTGTCATGTTTATGTACACAGGCACACATGCATACATATCACATACACACTGATATGAACACACACACACACACAAATTCAAGGAAATGTGTTTTTACCCAACTAAATATTGTCTAGTTGACAAGAAAAATATACACATATTGTTTATGTACTTTTTCTGGTTATTGCTAATTAACATATTTAATATTAGCATATTAAATATTTTGGTAAACATTTAATATGCTTTAACACATGTTACATACATAATGTTATATTTGTGTTATATATACACATGATGTTAACTCATGTGTAATTTAATTTTACATTCAGTACTTATTAAAATATTTCTAAATTCCCTTTCAGTATTTCCTCCAATGTCTCTCCCGAATATACTCTGTGCTCTCCAAATATGACAAATATTGTATGGTAATGTCATACTTTTTTTGTTTGCTTCAATATTTATTTATATACCAGGTACCATGGTAGTCATTGAATTCTCCGTGGTGAGTTAAAGGGCCATCTCTCGGGAGCTTGCTTCCTTAGATATTCTATTGAGTTGTCGGAAATGCCATGACAGATGTTTGCAACAGATGGCACTAGTTCATTTTTTGGAAGTACTAGAGTCATTCACATCTATGTTATTGCTATGTCATTTGACAGCTGACAGTTCTAGCTTCATTCTAAAATAAAATTGAGTGATTTGGTTGAGTTTTGGAGATTTTACAAGTTGAAGAAGGAAGACCAAATTGTGCATTTTTGCCATATTTTACTGTTTTACTTCCATAAAGTGAAGAACATGTGTCAAGCTTGTGAAAAGTTGCATAAAGTTTATGGTGACAATGCCCTACCAAGAACATCAGTGCCAACAATGGCTCATGAAATTCCGTTCTGGTGATTTTGATCTCAATGATGCTCCTTGGTTAGGGAGGCCCACCGAGGTTGATGATGACAAAATAAAGGCATTGATGGAGTCAAATCCACTTTACGTGGCACAAGAGATTGCAGAAATATTGAACATCCATCATTCAAGCATTCACAGCCACCTGAAGAAGCTGGGATATGTAAGCAAGCTCAATATTTGGGTTCTGCGTGAACTCAAAGAATTTCATTTGACAGCACATATAAACATCTGCAATATGCTCATTAAACATGAGGAAAACAATCCTTTTTTGAAGCGACTGATAACTGGTGATGAGAAGTGGGTTGTTTACAACAATGTGGTGTGCCAACGGTCTGATGATTTGCCTCAAACGACATGGAAAGCAGACATTTATCAGAGGAAGGTTATGCTCTCAGTGTGGTGGGGTTTTAAAGGTGTTGTGTTTTTTTAATTTTCTACCAAGGAACCAAACAATCAATTTGAATGCGTACTGTCAGCAATTGAACAGTTTGAATTAATCCATCATCCAGAAACGTCCAGAGGTCGTTAATCATAAGGGAATTGTGTTCCATCACACCAATGCGAGACCACACACAAGTTTGACCACCTGTCAAAAATTATTGAAGTTTGAATGGGATGTGTTGCCACACCCACCATACTTGCCTGACTGTGTGCGATCAGACTTCCACTTGTTCCGCTCTCTTCAAAACTCCTTGTGTGGTATAACATTCAATTTAGAGGCTGTAAATCAGCACCTTGTTCAGTTTTTCGCAAATAAAGACAGGTCCTTCTATAAACGAGGAATTATGAAGCTCACTGAAAGATGGCAAAATGTTATCAAACAAAACGGGCAATATATCATTGATTGATCTTTGTTCTTTATATAAATAAATGAATGACCTTTGAAAAACATAGACAATATACATCATGACTTTTCCAACAACCCAATAGCTCATCCATCACCACCTCACGCCCTACTAAAATATCACCTTTCTACCATTACCTGAACCACTCTATTTAAATGCAACTCTCCTCCTTTTCCCACCTTGGTATTCCTGACTCCTCTTTAACCTGCTTTGTGTCTTTTCATTCACTTATAACCTTATATAATACTGTGTCATTTACTCATTTATTATTATCATTATTTTCTCTCTCCTCTCAGCATTTGCATTGCATGTGTTCAGGGAATTTTGCCTGGTTTGTTCATTGTTCTATCCCCACTGCTTGCCACATGGCCTGGAACACAGTAGGCATTACATAAATATTTGTTGAATAAATAAACAAAGGAAAGAAATAACTCTGGTGCACAGAATTGGGAAAGAAATAAGCAGGCGAAAGAGAATGAGATCAATTAGCAATTAGGAAGTAGAGGAAAAGCCAGAGAAGAAAGTGTTCTAGGAAAGAGGGAGTGTTCTTCAGTGCTTCTCAGAATTATGATAAGATGAGGACAGAAAAGTGTTTGTTGATTTGGGCAATGAGTAACTCATTGAGGACATTACCAATAGTAGTTTCAGAAGAGCGATGAGGGTGAAATCAGGATACAAGGAGGTAAAATAGGAGGTGGAAAATATGGGCCTGAAAGGGAGAAGAGAAGAGAGGTATGTCTATAGGTATGTTGTTTTAAGGCAAGTTGGTTGTTTGGTTTTAATAGTGAAGAAAGTAAAACATGTTGTATGCATTCTGATGAACCAGAAGGAGAGAGAGACTTGATCCAGGAGAGAGCAGAGATAGCCGATGGGGCAGAGTCCTTGCTAAGTAAGGCAGGAGTGGAGGGACTAAGTCCTGAGTGAGTACTGTGCCTCTTGAGACAGGAGGGAAGAAGCAGAAGCAGAAGATGGGAGCAGATACAGGCTGGGATCCACTAGGTAATTTATCTTTTCTCTCAGCTGGGCTCACTCACGTGTTTGATGGTTGACTGGCTCTTGAGTGAAGTTGTGGAGACAGCTAGGTCACATGCCTCTCATCCTCCAGCAGGCCAACTCAGGCATCTTCTTTTAATGGTGACAAATGGTAGAACAATCACACAAACATATCACTTGTATAATATTTGCTAATACATATTCCATTGGCAAAGTGAGTCACATAGTCGAAGAGTGTAGGGCAAACAATGTGACATAGTAGAGTGTGACTACAGTGACTGATAAGGAACTGAGGTCATGGATGCAATCAGTCTCTTACAGAACTGGTAAGGAGAGATGAGGGAACCCTGTCCAATCGAATGAGGCAAATTCATTAGCTAAATATTGTGAGGAGGAGAGGTGAGAAAAATAGAGAAATATTTCTCAATAGAGCAATGAGAAATAAATGTGAAATAAGCTTTTTAGGGAGGGAGAGGGATCTCCTTATATAGAAAATTAGTGTAATTTTTGTGTCCATTTGTGATTGACTGTCATGCATTTGTTTTATGGTAATGTGAATAAAAGTATGATAGAAAACTACTGAAAAATGCAAATATCGGAGAAGGTGAATTATTGGGTTAATTAAGGTTATGGGTGTGTTATGCCAGTGTATGGAGGGTAAGAGGGTTAAGGAAATTACAGTAGTTATAAGGGAATTATAATGATGGGCCATGGAATTTAATCTGAGTAAGAAGAGAAAGAAAGGGGGAAGTGGGGTCAGGGGTAGAGACAGTGGAAGAATTGATGAATTAGGGGTTTCAATGAAGTCAGCAAAGATTTCTGTGAGGAAAACTAAGGAACTAAATTGGAAGATTGGAAGACTTGCAGATTGCGGTTGGAGATGGGGAATCTACAAGTGCATGGATGTGATGGAAAATGGTTTCTGGCTTTTGAATGTGCTGTGCTCTTTCATGCCTGTGCTTTGAATCATGCTGCCCTATATCACTGACATTTTTCTTTATTTTTTTCACATGGATAACTGGCACTTTCCCTAATTCTGTCAGGCTGAGGTACATGTTCTTCATCTGGTCTTACCAACATATGTTTCATCAGTAATGATATTATGTCTCATAATTGCTGTCTTACCTATGTGACTCACTCCACTAGACTATAAGTTCTTTGCTTCTGTCTGTCTTCTCATCAGCTGGCATGGTGCCTGATGCTCAACATAGACTTGCTGAAAAAAGGAAGAGTTAACAGTGACTTTAAGTGATGGAAGCCATGAGTGTAGATGAGATCAGTAGTGATATTGTCTGTTGCTGTGTTGGCCAATAGAGTAGCTCTAACCATATGTGGGTATTTAAGCAAAATCAATATAATTAAATTTAAATATAGTTAACAATATAGTTCCTCAGTCACACTAATCACATTTCAAGTATTCAGTTGATACACATGGCTGTCTTACTGGAAAACACAGAGACAGGTCATTTCCATAACATTCAGTTGGACAGCTCTGGCGTTATAAAGCAAGAAGCTGGGGACAAAAGGGCTTAGGGACAATGTACGGAAGTCACTGGTAAAGGTTCAGAAGAGATAGAAGAAGAGAAACCAGAGTAGTAGGATGTCGGCCCTGGAGATAACCTCCCACAAGAGGCCTAGTAGGTTATGTGAAAAAACAAAACAAAAACAAAAACTCAAATTCCTTCAAGAAATTAGATGTGAATGGAAGATATATGGAGCTATATCTTCATATACATGTAAGTATGTGAAGATATTATATATGTCTGCATATATATATATATATATATATATATATATATATATATAAATGAAGAGAGTAGGAGGCAAGGGAAGAAAAAATTAGACTATGGCAAAGTGGTAGAGCTAAGAGAAGGATGTTTTTTCTCTTTTTTGGGATGGGAAGGTGGTACATTTGTGGATGAAGAGACGTTCTACTGGAGAAAAAAAGATTGAAGAGGGGAAAGGATGGAAGTTATCAGTAATGCAAGTTCAGAGGCTAGGCGAAAAGGTGGGACCTAGGGCATAAGTACTGGAGCTTCTACTGTGTTGGAAGAGCTGCTGTAGGTGCTAAGAATTCAGTAATGAGCAGATAGAATAACTGGTCATGTGTAGCTTATATTCTGGTAGTAGAGACAGACCGTGAACAAGATAAGTACAATACGTAGTACGTTACAGAGTGATAAGTTCTAGGGAGAAAAAGGAACGAAGAGAGGAGGACAGCAAGTGGCAGTGGCACAGGGAGAAGGTGAAATTGAAGAACTACAGATGAGTGGCTATCAGACCACTGGAGGTGAAGAGAGAGAAATTGAAGGAGTTCATTCTTTGCACTTGTTGCCTTGGCAAAATCATGTGCCAAAATGAAGAGTATAACACTGGAGTTGAGTTGTGGGTCTGAAGGAGAGGTAACCCACTGTAGGGAATGGAAATACTTCTGTCAATAAAATCAATTAAATATTTGTTTCTATTCTGCACTAAAGATCCAGAAATGTGCTTTTAATTTGCATATTACTTTTGGTAATACTTCACCCAGACATTGTCTATTGAAGTCACTGAGTGGAAAATATTACTAGAATCCTATTGAAATTTGCGTTAGGTTATGAATTTTGTGAATTTACACCTAACTTAAAATGTTTTATTATTCATGGAAAAAATCACATAACTTGAAAGCCAGATGCAAAATCACTAAAGGACCCAGAAGACTATGAACTTGCATAATTGAAGAACTTAAGCAAAAAGGGTATTTCAGTTACGGAATAGAGTCTCAAGTTATTTTCTTAAATAAATTTAAAGGAGTTAGCAGAGCATTGCAAGACTTTTGTTCCATTTTTCTTTACTTAGGAAAAATGAATATATTCATAAGCCACTAAGGTAACTCAGAAAAATTAAAAATTTTTAAATTTAAAATGTATTTTTCAGTTTAAAGATTATATTAGAAGTTAAATTGGCAACAAAAGGAGCAAGCCATTAAATACTGATACTGGTTTCCTGTAATGTGAAAGATTCATTACTGGATACTCTCAATAAAATGAGAAGTAGACAACTTTCCCTGAACAGAACAGTTGAGGTTGGAAGGTGCTGTAAAACTAATCAGATACCATTTTCTCTAAGAAGCAGAGTCAGATTTTCATAATTTTGTAAACATGCTGAAAAGTGTCACATAAATGACTTGAGGGGAAAAAGAAACATCTGGAGCCTTTATAGCATATGTCTGGAGAGCAGGGTCTGAAGGATCTTTTAATGGAATAAATGACTACCTGACTGAAAGATCCTGTCCCCAAATATTTCCCCACAGGCTTGTCTTAGGTCTATTTCTATTGTGAAATTCCACCATGAGCAATTCATTTCTTTGTTTAAGCTTGGTGCTTGTGTAGAGTCCAGAGCTCACTTTGTTTCCCTTTGTTCCCTTCCCAATCAAATGCCAGTGTTCTTCAATGCTAACTAACGCTGTGTTTCTGTTTCTTTATTCTCACTGCTATACATTTCCCTTCACTGCTGCTCTTTGGAGCCACCTGTGCATCAGTGATCTTCCAAACCTTATTTATTGCTCTAGACTTACTCAACTGAGTCTACTGCATATAATAACAATAGAGATACTAATAATTTAATAATAAGAGAGAAAATTTATGAATGGCTTATATACACCATGTGTCAGAAACTAGAGTAAGAACTTTGAAACATGATTCCATTTGATTTTGTTAACTCTGTGAGGTTGACAGAGGAGGAAACCAAGGCACATCACATCCAGATATCTCACCCAAGGTCTCATGGCTTACAAGTGGAACAGCTGTGACCCAAACCCAGATTTGTCCGATGCCAAAGTGTTTGCTTTAATCAACACCTTATTCTCACATCCCGCTCAGATCTGCCCCTGGAACTGCAAAATCAACACAGCAAATCAAATCTCAGCTTCTCTGTCTCACATCTTCCCCATCTCCCATGTTTTGATCCTAATTCCTGACCCCATCATCCATTGGAGCATCTTAGAACATAGGGACAGGCCCAGCACCATGGACATGTGACCCAGGCCAGTGCATTAATGCCATTGCAGAAGGGCCTTGTGCTCAGCTGTTGCTCTCTTGATATGCTTAATAACTTTTCAACAATTTTGTTTTTCACTGGGCTCCACAAATTATATATCCAGTCTTGCCTGCAGGGTCATCTTCAATTCTTTTCTTCCTTTTGTATGTCCTTCTCACTCCTTCCTTTATTTCTAATTAGTCAGTAAATCCGCTGGTTCTCCCTCTTAAATCCCACTTGGACATCTCCCTTCTTCATATCAACTTTTCCTGTTAATTTAGGTCTTCATATCACTTTCACTGGATTACTATAGTCTCCCGTCTCCCTGTTTCCAGTCTCAGCTTCCTGTGATCCGCCCTGCACATTATTTCAGAAGGCTCTCAAAATGTACTTGTTAATGCTCTCCTCTGCTTGCCACCCTTCACTGACTTCCTACTTCCTGTTGGAATGAAACTTAAGCTCCTTTTTATGTCATGCAGGGCTCTCAAAACTCTGTCCTTTGCCTGTTTCCTTGGCAGCACCTCTTACCGCCTCTCAGCTCAATCTGTTTCCCAGCCAAGTTGAAATGAGTGCTGCAGTTTTAACATTTCATGCTTGTGTCCTTGATATTCCTCATTCCTGGAGTCCCCTTTCCTCCCTTATTTCTCATGAGATAGCGTAAGCTTGTCTTCTTAGAAAAAGGCTTTCCAGAACTGTCTCTGCTTTTCTCCAAAGATGACTGATTTCCCCATTCTCTGTCGCACCCAGGACTATTAACATACCTGCATTAGATATTTAAAGCAAACATTCATATTAGGCTAAACCATAGAAATGGTTGTTTTTGTAGGTCAAAAAATGTTACAAATATGCACTTTTCTGTGATTAGGCCTGTACTTTGTTGCGACTTCTTGACACTTGATTTGATTGTGAGTTAAGAACAGGAACTGAATTGTACCACGCCTCCATCCTTGAGGATAATTCCTGGCACAAAATACATGCATGAACTTCACAAGAACAACAATACAGAGCAAATTGTGAGAATGTGGTTAACTTGAATTGGAAATGTTCGTTTTTAATGATACAATTCTTTCCTCCATATATTTCTAGACTCTTGATGGTTTTAAGAATCTCTGAATCAAAGGGAGTCAATGTTTTTTGGTATAAGAGCTCAGTTAATCTGGAATGCTTCTTATATGGTCATTGTCAGAATTTTGCTCATAAGGCCAGTTATCAGAGTTCAAACTCTCATTAGAAGAAAATTGTGAGACAGGGTTTTGGAGATTTGAAGTGACTAGCCTCGGCTGACATACCGTGGGCTGAGAAAAAAAGCATCGCTACCTGACAGGCACCGAGGAGCTGTGGCAATGAAGCCCTTGGGGCTGGTTAAGGAGGACAAGGACCAGCTGTAATAGGCTATGAGGACAATTCTGATGCCACCTTCCAAAAAACGCTATGAAATCTGCTAATTTTGTAGGGATCACACGTATCTTCTAGAGCGATTCCTGTTTTTTTCTGCCTCTGGCTCTGGGCTGATTCTTACTCTCTGCTTCAGGTTGCTCTGTCCATTTCATCACTTTTGACGAAATTGGAACCTGGAAGTGTTTCCAGTCTTGTGGGGAGCCCTCCTCAGCATCAAATCTCTGGGACCTCCTGATTTTGAACTGGCCTCTTGCCTTGAAGGTTTGACCTTGCCTGACAGAGCGCCTAAATAGGGAAGATGAACTGACTTGTCTAGGAATAAGGGAAGCATACTCAATGAGAGTGCTTCATTCCACTGTCCGACTGATTTTCAATTGTCTTTCCTTTTAGCCATTTGTTATCATTATCCTACACAGCTGTTGTGCCCAATGCTGGGCCATACATTGTGTAGTATGGAAAATAAACGATCTGATGCATCAAGAAATTGATAATCTAGCTGAGATGCCAAATTCAACCCTTCAACGTCTCCATTAGAGAATGATTAGAGGCAAGTTTTTGTGGCACCAAATATCTATATGGAAATTTAGGCTTGCCTAAATTACCTTCAGGTGTGATTCATGTGGGTGGGAGTATCAGGAAGACACATGGAGGGGCCGAGTCTACAGATGAGCCTGCCATTGAGCATGGACAAAACGGGCTGCTGTGGGCTCCCGGTCACCTTACCTGTGGGGCTCTGATGAGAGGATGAAAGCTCATGAGAAGGAGAGAAGAAAAGCTGAGTGTAGAGAATTATTTTATGGAAGGGAAAAATAGAACTATAAAAATATGAAATATAAAATAAAATATAAATATTAAAAATAGTTTTCTATAAGGGAAAAATAAGCCCTTGCTAGAAGATTGAATACAGGAAATCATAAAAATGAAAGTCAAGGTACCTAACCTAAAGCCTCGAACAATGGTCGTCCTGATGGAATTATTTGGGAGAGGTGATTGATTGTACTTGATTTTGGAAAGTGGGGTGGCAGAAAGTGAGGGGAATGCTGTTGTCTAATTTTGAAGAGCTAAAATACAAAGGAGAGCAGTGTTTCCCAGCATGTGACCCAAGAAACACAGATTTTTTTTCTAGGATGTTAATGGGTAGTACCTAAAAACAAAGAAAGGAAGGAAGGAAGAAAGGATTGAAAAAAGGAAGGGAGGGAGAGAGGGAGGGAGGGAAAAAGGAAGCAAGGAAGGAAGGAAAGAAAACTAGTTAATTAATTTGAAAAATAAATCAGATTCATCTATGGTTAAATATACTTGAAAAATACCAGGTCAAACCAAGTGAATCCAGATATTCTATTGTAGAACTTCCTCAAATCCCGTTCTATAAGAGTGTTCACTGTTTGTAATTCCTAGTTACTAGACAGCAGTCCAGTGGAGCATTCCATGGCACTGGCATTTTGTGGACCATATTTTATGAAATAACAAAGGGTCTCAGGGAGTATATTGAGCTGGACAGTAGAAAGAGTGAGGGGAGAAGAATCAGGAGACCATGAATTTTAAAGAGTGGATAGTCACTGTCAAAATGACATGAGAAAAAAATGTTTCAAGTGTCCTACATTAGAAATAAATAAGAACTGTGAAGACAATCTGGTGATATAAAATGAGGCTTGTGGCTTTTTCAGTATATCCAAAGGTATGTCCAATTACAACTCTGTATGTAGCTGAAGGCCAGGAAGTCAATGATAGCAAGATAAACAACTAATGTTTACCACTAGGTTTATACGAGGTCTGACAATTAAGTTCGCAAACTCATCCTAGAAGTGCTATATACCTCATTGCTGAATATCACTATGGTCACCTTTGAAGTGCTCCCCTTGGGAAGCTATGCACTGATGCCATCACCTAGTCCACCCTTTGAAGCAATTTTGGAACTGTTCTTCTGGAATGGTCATCAGAGCTGTTGTCATATTACCCTTGATATTCTGTCATCAAAATGTCTTCCTTTCAATATTTCCTTTATCTTCAGGTAAAGAAAGAAGTTATTGGGGGCCAGATCGGGTGAGTAGGGAGGGTGTTCCAGTACAGTTATTTGTTTACTGGCTAAAAACTCCCTCACAGACAATGCCTTGTAAGCTGCTGCATTGTCGTGATGCAAGAGCCATCAATTGTTGGTGAAAAGTTCAGGTCACCTAACTTTTCAAGAAGCCTTTTCAGTACTTCCAAATAGTAGATTTGGTTAACTGTTTGTCCAGTTGGTACAAATTCATAATGAATAATCAAAAAAGGTTAGCAACATGATTGCAACAAGTTTGTGAACTTAATTGTCAGACCTTGTATATGAGGTCATCTACATATTCAAAGGCTACTATAGACCATTTGTGTAGTGGACATGAGTACCCTGGCTACTGTGAGATGACAGGGAGAGATGGGGACTATGGGAAATTGGAGGGTGTCTAAATACTTCTACTAAGCTCCAGCCAATCGTATTTATGGGAAAATGTTTGCTGACTGTTGCTGGATCTTTAAATTTTTAACAAAAAATGAGGCATTTCAATTTTTAAGTAAATGTATCAGTTATTAAATGCTGTCAACTTGATTTAAAAAGACTAAGATGAAGGACAACAAGCAAAATATGTCTGTAGTTTGGATCTGGTACATGAACTGTCATTCTGGGACTTCTTGTCTCAAAGTGTCTGCAGAACCCTGAACATGACTTATGCTTCTCCAGCTTTGTACCTTTAATTATACTCTTTGTTTTGCTTAGCATGCTCAGCTGCTATCTCATTCTACCAGAAACTTACTGCATTGTTCAGTGTCCAGTGCAAGGGCCGCTGTGGAGTCCCTCACAGGCCACCATGGAGTCTTTCTTGCTCCAGTCTGTCGGCCTCCTCTGAGCACCTATAGTGCGTGTTGTCTGTGCCTCTTCCTTGATTCTTACTAAGCCCTTTGTCTGAATATTATTCTTGGATATGTCTCATATTTGCTCTTGAATGTAAATATCTGAGAGCCATGACTGTGTATAGTAGACTGTATATTCTACCCACAGCTGCAACATTTGTCATGGTGTCTTATATATAACTTTGGTACAAAACAAAGTAGTTGAATGAATGGAACAATGTGTCTCAAAGCATACTGGTTAAAATTATTTTGCATATATGTAAAAAAATAGTTGAAGTTTTAGTTCATTAATCATGGAAGTGACATTTTATTACTTTGAGAAATAAAGCCTGATTTGGAGAGGAAAACAATTTTAGTTTCAAAAGTCTGGGAGAATGGAGGATCACTCAGTATCACTTACTACGAAAATCACATGTGGTCTGTTTGACATGTTTTATTTTTAAAACTCTTTCCCTTCGGGGTTTTTACATAATGCACCCTCTATGAAGTTAGCAATGTTTTCAGCTATAATAGCTTTGGATATGTGTTGAGGAAGCAAATTGTTTTGAAACACTTTGGAACTTCAGGGGGCTGTTTATTCCTGTCTGCTTCAGATCAATTAGGCAAGTGTAGTAAGATCTTAAGCTTACCTTATAAAGACGCTAACTTCTCAAATTGCCTAGAGTAAATGAAACTTCAAAAGTATTCTCAGAGCAATTATTGGAAAGGTCTCACATTTAATCCTAGGTTATGAGTGCAGACAGACAAAAAACAAAGCAAGGAGCTATTGGCGTGTCAAAACATCAGATCATTTTATTGCTTAGTAAAAATTGTTGGATGCAAGACAGCATATACTTGTATCTATATCTTCCTAGGGGGAGATGTATACATACATCTTTCGAAAGTTTTAAATATCTTTCTATTCTAAGGAATAACAAAACACATTCATCTAAATAACATTATGAAAAAAAGAAAGGTTCCCGACATCTGTTGGAAATATTAGCACAGAGATGTTTGAGCCAGGCAGCCCTATAATATTTCCTTTGTGCCACATGTGATATAATGCATGTGTGCTATACCAAGCTCCTTTTCTGATTGGGATTTGCAAATGTGTCCAGTGGGCTGATCACACTTGTTAAAACAAGGAGAAATTCCTCTCAGATGAAAGAGTATATTACTTTTAGGACTAGCAGGATTATGCACTAAAGCCCTTAGAAATGAACGCCTAGAAAGGGCTACGACTTTCAGAGCGTAACTGCATGATGACATTGTTGACAAAAAATATCCAGCCTAAGAGAAAACTTATAAGAGCTTATTTGAGCCAAACTGTCAACAATTGCTGGGAAGCAAAATCTCAACGGATTGAGAAAATGCTCAGCAAAATGGCAGTTTGCAGTTTATTTTATACATAAAATCAAAGGAGGTAAGTTACATGAAATCCACTGGTGATAGATTAAGGGGGCGGGAGAAGGCAAAGTGGGGAAATTTTTGGGATTGGATAAAAGTACATTGGAGAGACAGGCACACCTCCCACACAGGTGGGTGCAGAATAGCTAACAGTTCACTCTTTACAGCACATAGAGATGGTACCCAGGAGACAATGATAATGGACTCATGATAATGAGGAATTTTGCAGTTTCCAGCTCTGGTCTGGAAAAAGGATTGAAGAAGATATTATCTTAGGTACAAAAAGACAAAGAACAGGCCCACTGAAGAGGCACAGATTAGCTTAATGAGGAAGCTCAAGATGTGACTTCCCACCATGGTCCCCCTTAGTTCAGAATTTTTATGTTCACGCCATCCTCTGTGGTTATTTTCAGTCTCCTGAGCTTTTCAGGTTTAACATGTGGCCCCTTTTCCGTCCACATTTCTCCCTTTTGGTCATAAATCAATCCAAAGGATGCATTGATGACCAATATTTTGGTTGGATAGTGTGGTCCCACGGTGCTAGGAAGGCTCATTCCTAGGAAGCCGTAGTGTCAGCATTTGTCTCACTGAATGTTGGACCATTGGGGCTGGGGCAAGGCTATAACCTCAGATGGCAGTCAAGGCTGAATTATTTATTTATATTTAAAATAAAATGTGAGCAAACGGGAGGCAGTCAGATCCTATGTGTGTTTATTAAATATATTCTGGATCATTTCTAATCTTTGAGCCATCATGATCCAAGTTTTTTTTCCTCTGTCTGCCTTACGTTTTTTTTTTGTTTGTTTGTTTTTTGTACTTAGTATGACATTTACAAATTAGGACCAAAAAGCAATAGTATTAAACCAGTAACACCGATTAGGAGCAGAAAATGTCCAGTATTAGACAAGTATGAGTTTGAGGAGAGCAAACACCCTAGCCATCAAAAGAATGCTTTACATGTATTATCATAAGTTTTTATTATTAAGTTAATATGTTTTCCTCCCCTATTTTACTGTTATTTGTACATTATGATACGCTTGGCAAGATAAATGAAGACTATTATTTTATGATCTAGAAGTTCAAATTTTCCTTTTGGCCAATAAGTTTCCATAGAAATGACTCCATGAGGAGGATTAAGTTCAATTTCCCAATACATTGGATTTTCAGTATCAATATTATCATGGGTTTTATTAACCTCAGGCAAAGTTAATTTGTCTATGATTTTAGTATTACACCATACTCTCAAAGCATTTACTGTAAATCTGGTGTCATTACAATAAAAATCAGTATGACAGAAGAATTTTCTAACCCTTCCCAATAAAAAAATCCTCTTCCCATATACAATATATTGTTGTTTGTTGAGGTGGATGCCATAGGCCAGGATTGCGTGAATTCAGTATTCCATATAAATTGAGGACAGAACCATTCACCTTATTTAATATAGCCTGTCATTCATTAATCTGATTTCTGTAAGTTGTATTACTGGGAACTGTAACTTTAAGGTTAAATAGGGGCCAAGGCTGTAAGACCATAATGGTGTAAATTACAATTATTACCTAAAAATTTGTAGAGGCCAGGACAGTAACAATTTTTATAAATTTCCTGTACTTCAGCAGCCATTATAGGGGGCCGTTTTAAAAATATGTAAATAACCATTTTAGTTTTATCTGAATTAATATAGTTAGTAGTCTATGTTGAGTTAGGGGACAAGCATAATTGGGTTTTAATATTTACATATAAAATTCTTTTCTCAATATATTTTTCCATTAACCTATGACTTCATTCGTCCTTCTCAGTTTGTTTCCTTTTCCTCATTCAAAAGTAATCAAGTTACTAGGGCAAACTACTTCCTTTTAACCTCTCTCAAAGATACATACACACATCTCTTTTCTTCCTTCTATAATAACATTTCTTCTAAATTTCAAAACCATAAAAACATTATTGATAAAGAAATTATCTTATATGTCTTTAGCAATTATAAACAGTTGCTATATAAGTACAGGGTTTGAGAAAAACCTAAAAAACAAGTATAAGTATTATTATTACTAATATTATTAGCAGACAGGTAAAGAGAATCAAACAAATGTTTATTTTAAGTTCAATATCAATTATGTAGATATACTGGCCTTCTCGATGTCTTGGGTTAGGTGTCTATCCCTGATGTCGGTGGCTTCTCATCCTTGGAAAGTCTTTGATATCCACTGATGGGTCCTTTCTGACAAAGTTGGAGTTTTTAATTGATGTCTTGTCCAGTGGACAAAATTTTTTTGTTGTGAGTTGTGGTCTTTGAAATCTTTGTCTCCCAGGAACACAGTGAAGTGAATCAGTTACTAATTTATTAATTTCTTTAAGATGATTGATAAGTGCTTGATAATAATGTAGAGTGTCTCCTTTTAGTAAGGTTGGTTTATATGTCCCTTCACATAATGTGAACAATGACTAATGAGGACTGTTGATGAAAAGGAATATCTTAGGTTGAGAAGCATTATAAGGAAAGCTTTTGGCCAGAGGAGATTAAAATAAAAGCTTTTAAAATTTTACCTAGTTGAGTTTTAATTTACCATTTGTACATTCTACCAATCCAGAGGACTGGGGTGATAATCATAGTGAAAATGCTGTAAAATAAGTCAAATATTACAAATAGATTATTATTGGCCCAGGGAAATAAGTCCCTCAGTTACTATGTATTTCACAGGGAATTCTCTGAGGATTATTTATGATTTTCAATAACTTCACTACCATTAAAGCTGTTGCTCTCCTGCAAGGGAATGTCTCGGCCCAGTGAGACAACATACAAATCATGACTAATACATATTTGTATCCTTGAGATGGTGGCATTGGATAAAATACAATTACCATACCTCAAATGGACCTAAAGGAAATGGGAAATGTCCTTGGGACCTATGGAGTGATTTTCCAGGGTTATATTTTAGACAGAAAGAACATCTGCTATATACCTTATGAGCTACAGTAGGTTTCTAATAATATTATTTGCTCTATGAAACTATCTTTCCAGGACCCAAATGTATTAGATCTGTTTGGGTCAAAGTTCCCTATTTTGTTGCCATATTTTTTTTTTACCTGTAGCTGCCCATTAGGACAGAAAAAGATTTTTATTGACTTAATAGGGAGAAGAAATATTTTTAAGTCTGGATAATTTGGCTGTCCATTACTGTGGGTCTAGCTTCAGTACCAGCTAAATTATTATTTTTCTTTCTATGATGACAACCTTAGAATGTCCTGGAATTTTGATAATTGCCAAACGTTTCAGTTGTTGGATGACATCTAATTTAAATTCTGCAACCTGTTTTCCATTCTTATGAGTTAACCTGAAGAAGTTAAGAAGCCTCACTGCTTCCACAAGTTGTGAGCGACACCAAAGGTATAGCAGCTATCGGTGTAAATATTGGCTATTTGACCTTTGGCTCATTTACAAGCTTTTGTTAGATCAATTAATTCAGCTTGTTGGACTGATCTTATTCAAGTAAATAAGAAATTTAAACTTATGCTTACCATGAAAGTTATTGCATGAAGCATAAAAATAAATCATCCACGTATCAGATTAGAACAGAATTTTTGGGGATTTCATCATTATTCAAATCAGCCTTTAGTATCTGAGAGAAATAGGTGGGACTCTGTAGACCCCTGAGGCATTATTGTCCATGTAAACTCTAATCTTCCCAGGTAGAAAAGCAAAGAGGTATTTCCTGTCTTTTTCATAGGAATGCTGAAATAGGCACTACATAAATCTATAACTGAAAAATATTCACAATACACACAGGAAGAGCTGATAATAGGGTATGTGGATTTAGAACCACGGGGTATCTATTTATAGCTGAGATTTTGTGCAAATCTCCATCCTTCCCCAATTTTTTATTTATTTATTTTTTTTTTTACTGAAAGGATAGGAGAATTACAGGTGCTCATACATGGAATTATAAGCCCCACATCTTTTTAAAGGAAATCTTGTACACTGAGCTAATTCAAGCTGGTGTATCATGCCTCAAAGGATATTGGCAAATATTAGATAGAAGCAAAGTATTATCAATAGGTATTTTAATAGGAGTGGCTGACTTAATCTTGCCAATCAATATCTGTACTGAAAAAGGCCTAAAATTGTATTGGAACATCCTGTAACAAACATTCCGTCAGTATCAAGACTAGTTTTTCTCTTCTGGGCTTGGTGGGGTGACTCTGAGGTGGCCCTGGACTTGGCCTGTCTAAAATCTGGCCTGCCTGTTAATGCCTAGGAGGGAATATGAACTCCAGCAGTCCTAAAATACAGAAGTTTACATAACTATTAGCAAAACTTAGTTCTTAGATTGAGTTCTCTTGAGTAACTAAAGACCTAATTAAGACAATATCAAATATAGAGAAATATTTTGATGATATAATTTTTGCCTTTCAGGCAGAAAACGTTTTCATATCAGTAGCAGACCAACAGTCTTGTAACAAACTTTGTCTTACTTAGCAGAGACAGAAAACTTAATTTTGCACCAGCTTACTCTTGATATTTAAATTTACTTAATCACATTTAGCATAACCATACATAAAATTCTTGCAAGATTTTCCTTTACAAACTTTCTATAACTTTCCCAGTTCTTTCATTTGTCTCTTTTAAAATCATTATTTCTCGAACCTGATTCATTTAGTCCTAAATACATTTCACCGTTCTGGGAGGATATGTGAACATCATTGATTAGAAAGTCTCACACTATCAGGTGAGTTGGGGCAGATTTGAGCAATAAAAATACATGGTGCCCATTAATGTTTCCTGGTTGGAAGGGAACAGGTTCTGATTTAAAAACAATCAGTTGATTAGATGTTCCTATACCATTTGTACAGAAGCTTTACTCCAAGGGAGAGGGCTACTGAGCTGGGTGGTGTTAACAGATAAAGTAGCCTCAGTGTTAGTAAGAAGGGGAAATGCACTAATGGCCCTTGGGGCAGCCCTATGCTTGCTTCTATTTTCTTTTTTTTTTTTTCTAAATCCTATTTTAGTTTTCTACTATCCTTAAGGTGACCTGGCTTTACAATAAAAAGCACATTCCTCTACAGGAGTTTCCCTAGCAAACCTTTAATAATTCTGTTGTTTTACTCTCAGAAACCAGTAGGTGCATCAATCAGAATAAATCAGAAAAGCCAGGATTATAATATTCTAACACTGAATTCAAATTTCTTTGCAAACTCATCAGGGTACTAGAGGGGGTTGGGAGGATCTTTAGATTTCTTAGTTCTGCCTGCATACAACCTCGATTCCCCTCCACCCAAGACCGGCTCCTCTCCAAAGGGAGCTGCAACAGAGGTGCAGGAGAGAGAGACAGGAAAAGGAGAGCAAGTCCAGACAAGTAAAGGACATATTGGGACAGTTGAAAAGGAGAAAGTGGGGTGTTGGCATTTAGCGGCTTCAGAAACCTTTAGTTCAGAGACAGTCTCTAAAATTTTCTTACTAACTTCCTGGAGTGAAGAACATCTCTCTACCATTTCAGAGGCTTCTATTTGTCAATTGAAGGAAGTCTCCCATTCCGTTTAGTTTGACCTTTAAGCCAGCTTTTTCTAATTGTGCTCACAAATATTTAGATGTCAAAAGAGCTCCATTTTGGCCATCTTAAGTTGATATTGCTTCTAGATAAATCTTTGCATGTCTGTAAGTACATGTAAAACTAGGAACTGTACATCTATCTGCAGGAGAATAATGGCACTGGAGTCTGGGAGCTTGTCGGCCTTTGAAGCATGATTTCCCATGTTAATTTTTAGTTTTCTTTTGAGATCTGCCATGTGTGAACAAAATATATAGTGATATTATGTAGAAGGTTGAAGTGTGCTGTTTATGGGTTGAGCTCCAAGGGGCTGTCACCTCCCAAGTTGCTTCAACCCTCTTACGTGCCTTGGTTTCTCTCCATGGCTGTCTAGTACCACCGTGAGGACTTGGAGTGCTAGATAACCATCCTTTATGTGCACGTCCCCAGATGAGTCCAATATTTAATTGCAGTTGTGTTGGAATTCCCTATGGGACCACTGCACGTTTTGAGGAGTACCCTCAAACACCTCCACAAAGATTCTTAGTCACCTAAGAATATCCGAAATTCGAGCTGGAGGGAGTAAATGCCCCTTATCTTTGGAATTGAACAAGTTCAGACTCTCATTTATCCAGCGAAAAGTTTTGTTCAGACTCGCAGTAAGCAATTCCAGTTGAAAAGCCAAAATTAAAACCAACCACCTATTTTATTTTTCCTCTCCAAGAGTTATCTTAACTCTTGTCCTTAACCTGGGTTATCTCAACCCTGCCACCTCGAGGATTTTAAAACAGCTCAAATAAAGTCAGGGCCTTCTACCTTAAAACAGGGAGGTCTGGAATTCCAAGAAAAACTCACCCAAGTTCACCCGATGTGAAGCAGGGAGGCGGTGGGGCACAATGGGTCCCTGCTGGTACCGAGCACCAAATCCGGGTCCGCAGGGTGTTCCTGGGTGGGCTTCTTTGGAATCCTGTCAACTTTGCCAAGTAATGTTGACAAAAAAAAAAAAATCCAGCCTAAGAGAAAATTTATAAGAGTTTATTTGAGCCAAACTGTTGAAAATTGCCTGGAAGCAAATCTCAACGGATTGAGAAAATGCTCCACAAAATGGCGTTTACAGCTTATTTTATACATAAAATCAAAGGAGGAAGGTAAAATGAAATCCATTGGTGACAGATGAAGGGGGTGGGAGAAAGAAAAGCGGGAAATCTCTTCGATTGGATAAAAGTACATTGGAGAGACAGGTACTCCTCCCACACAGGTGGGTGCAGGATAGCTAACAATTCACTCTTTACAGCACATAGAGATGGTACTCAGGAGACAAGCATGATAATGAGGAATTTTGCAGTTTCCAGTTCTGGTCTGGAAAAAGGATTAAAGACATTATCTTAGGTACAAAAAGACAAAGAACAGGCCCACTGAAAGGGCACAGATTAGCTTAATGAGGAAGCTTGAGATGTGACTTCCCGCCATGGCCCACCTTAGTTTAGAATTTTTATGTTCACACCATCCTCTGTGGTTATTTTCAGTCTTCTGAGTTTGTCAGGTATAACATGTGGCCCTTTTTCCATCCACAACATCTATTGCCCAAACACACTTTTGTGTTCAAATACATTTAGGTCCAACGCTCTGTGATATTTTTCTTACCTGGGAAAAATGCCATCACTTTTCATGCTTCAATGCTGCAAAGTTTGAGATAAAGGAAAATGAATCTCCCCTTTTATTCAACACCATTTATTGAACTCTGCTATATTTTGGTCATTTTTGGTTCTGAGAATAAAATGAAAGTTAAATGAGAAACTACCTCCTTTTACATTCTAGCAGAATGAATCAAATTTCTTAGCAATTATAATATAAGATGATGATTGTTGTAACTGAGGAAGGTAAATCAGGGAAAGAAATACGCGCATCTTTGGGGAAGCCACAGGAAGTCATGGCAGCTAAGACTTTAGAGGTACATAGAAATGTGCTTGAGAAAGTGGGCATGAGAGGACAGTGCTGGCAGGGGAACCTTATGTGTCATAGCCCAGAATCTTGGAGTAGACATGGGCTAGTGTCTGCTGTGGTCACATGAGGTAGTTTGTGGGAGACGAAGTGGAGTAAGAATACAGTGGGCATTATATGCCTACTAAAAATTACTAAATTTTATCCTGGAGGGAAATATTCTTAGCCTCTTTGACTAGCTCCTTTAGATCAATGATTTAACACTATATTGGGTAATAAAAGAAGAGGATTAATTCAGTGTGAAATTTTGATGATTGTCTTACTGTCAGGCACTAACCTGAAATTTAATATTTACAGTCCCCTTTTTTTGGGAGGGCGGGGGTAAGTAGCATCATTGTCTGCCATCTGAAGACTCTGAGTCTTGGAGAGGTTAAGCATCTGTCCCATGAGCAGCAAAGCCAAGTTCAAACCCAGAAAGCCTGGCTCCAGGGGCCATGTACTTAACCTCTGGCATTATGCCTCTCCAGGAAGGTCTTTTATTCCATTGCATCCTTAGCCAGTATGATAGACTGTGTTGTTTCATGATAAGTCACTGATATTTGCCAATGAATCCAGACCTTTCCAAGTTCAAAGGCTTGATGGCTATGATGGTTTAATGTCATGTTAACTTGGTAAGCTGTCTTCTTTGTGCTCTTCAAATGTAACACCTCAAATGAGAGACTGTTTGGGCCAATCCTCATCCTTTCCTTGGATGTTGAAAACGGAAGCTGGGAAGGAGAGAGCCATCTTTGCTCTTTCACCAAAGGCTATAAGGATGTGATTTCAGAGCTGTCAGGGGCCATGTCCCCATCAAGTGGAGAAACATGAGGGCAGAGATCCAACCTGCAGAGAGATGCAGAGCAAACATTTGGAGAGACAAGGGACTCGCTGTGTTCCAGACTTGACTACTTGTCATGCCTCAGTTTAGAGGACGCTCTGCCTTTCTAATACTATGTTAAGAAATCAAGTCCTGTTTTTTGACTGAGCTACTTAGAGAGTTAGGATCTTCATAGCACCAATTCTGAATATGTGACAGCAGACGTTCCTCATTCTGAGAGTAGTTCAGTTCTTAAAATATACATTTTCATTGCATGAGTTGATACTACTAATAATACCTACATGAAATATCAAATGACTACTCCAAGTTATCTTCTTTCTTTGATCTTATGCAAGTAAATTTTTGTGTGTTATTGGCATTTTACTGTCCAATAACACTCAGTGTTTTTTCTTGGTTCATACCAAATGACAATGTGAAAGAAAGACAATGGATATATGTGTATGATTCATAAAGAGAATAAAGGAAATAGTCCCTATAGCATGGTTCATGAACCCTCTTTAAATTATGAGTCTCTTTTGAGACCCTCTCTAGCAAATTTAAATTGGTAGATGAATTAAACTTTAGCATGCTGAGAAATTTTAGGAGACTCTTGTTAGGATGTGGTATTAAAAAGATGTCATGACTAACTGCAGTGCATGACCATTGACCAATCAGAATGGGTACTGTCCTTGAACAACTGGAATGAGGTCCTCCTGGTGTGGGGGATATTTGCTGAACACAGACTTGTCCTTCTTCTGGCTCTAACCCTCCCCTGAAGCAGTGTCTTACTTCTTTGTCCATGTCTGGCTTTCCATTACCTTGAAAATACCCAAAACATTCTCTCTCTCTCTCTCTCTCTCTCTCTCTCTCTCTCTCTCTCTCTCTCTCTCTCTCTCTCTGTGTCTCCATTGTCTTAAACAGGAATCCTGTGTTTTTACTGAGAACAGAATTGGGCCAATGGGGTTCACCTATCAAGGTGAGGGTAGCTTATTTTAAATTTAAACAAGGTCCCTGTTTTGTATGACTGTCACTTGGCTATTTTCTGGCATTTTAATAACCTTTATGGACAGAATTGTTTTCCTATAACAACTTCTATGTCTTTCAAGAAAACAAAGTTTCTGTGGTTCAAAAGATAGCCCAGTGGCCTCAGTAATGCTCCTTCCCACAGGGAGGTCAAAGTTCTGTGGCCTTTGTGCTTCATGTCTGAAGGTGCTGCTGTGTTGATTTTACATTCTGTACGTGGCCTGCTCAGTGGCAGGAAGGCTTGGATGCATGGATGTCTCCCCCAAGCAGCTCCCAGAGTGAGGGTCAGTTTAATAAGTAACGTAGTGACTAATGGATTCCCTGTGTAGTTCTTCAGCTGTTGCATTGACATGTATCTCAGAGACTTGTGTTCTCCCCCATAAAAGTTGTTCCTGCCTTGACTGTTAATCATGATAGAGAATTTTAACATCTGCATAATTATGATAAAAATGGTTGAAGCACAGCCAGGATTTTGAGGAAAGATCTTAAAGTGAAGGGGCACTCCTTTTGGGGGGGAGAAAGGCATCTTCTAAGGAATTGGGTAATATGGAGAAAAAGGTCTAGAAACAGGCAATTGAAAAATATACTATTTGCAGGAAAAGAATAAAAGGACAAAAATACATAGATCATCAAGGGTGGCAGAGAGTAAACATCATATGAGGAGGATAGAGTCTTTGGGTTTACAGGAATGCTGGAATTCTTCACTTCCTCGTGAACAAGTCTCTCCAAGTTTGAGACTTGGGTTATGCAGGTTGATGGAGAAAGATACTAAGTCATTGGAGATTTTGGTAAAAGTCAGCAACTCACACTGAATTCTTGACTCCCACAAGGGATGGAAGAATGTGAAGGTTTTATGCCTCTATGGCAGTCCAGCAGAGATCCAGCATTTATTTCTCTAATATAATCTAGGAACAAGAACTTACGGAAATCTAAAAACCATGCTAGCTACTTTTATAGAAGAAAAATTCAGATTGTCCCATAAGTGCAGATCACGGGAACAATACTATTAAAAAGACAGTAAAACAATGCTTTTGTTCACACAAATTCTGACATGATCAGCTGACACACGGGGAATCAGGTCAGCAGCAGTGAGGTTATATCCCTTACTAATACACTGCGAAAAATGCCCAAAACTTTCAATTTGCACTATATATGTTTGTAGTTTCCAGTGGTTCTGGGGATAAAAATTACTTGTATTACTTCTTCCTCCATAAGAGACATACTTTTTTTTTTTTTCTGTGAGGCTGGACTTATGGGACACAGTATAAAATTTGTAGTTAACTGTCATTGAGAAAATATGACCTAATATGGGGGGTGGGAGAAGAGAAGTTGAAAAACATAGCATTAAAGCATTTTATGACTTAGGTGGTTGGGACTTCACATTCTTACATATTGGTAGGATCCTATGTTAAACTGAGCTTTAGACTAGTGGTCAGCAAACAATGGCCCAGGGGCCAAATCCAGCCTGTCATCTGTTTTTGTCAATAAAGTTTTATTGGAGAAAGCCACAATCTTTGGTCTACCTATTGACTATTCAGGGTGCTGTCCCACCATGTTGGCAGACTTGAGTAATTGCTACATTACTGTATGACCTGAAAGCCTTTAGTATCTCTCCATTTACAGTCAAGTTTTGCCAACACTTGCTTTAGAGGCTGTAATACTTAGAGGTATTCCTAAAGACTTTCAGGGACAGAGGCCACCATAATGAGTAGTTCTCCCCATGCTCTTTAGGAAATATGAAAGTGGAGATGAACTTCAAGGGTAGGTTTGAAGACAAAGAAAAGTCAACCTGTCCTAAATGCGTACAGAAGGTTCGTTATGATTCGCTGACTGGGCGTGCCTCAGCCTCAGCTTTGGTTTCCAACCAGCTGGCAGCTCTTACCATCATCCCTGTCACGTGAAACTTTTGCCACCTGGTCCCAGCAGCAGTATGGGTCCCCCCAAAGTGAGGGGCTCAAGCTGATTAGCACAATTTGTTACACTCTGGGATGTGGTTGTAAGAAGTCATACAAAATTGTGACATTGTGAAAAATAGGCACACACTGAACAGGGTGTTATGTGATAAAATACTTATATGATGCATACAAAATACAAATTCTGTGACTTGAGGGAGAAATTGTCACCAGCTGGTGTTATGACCCAAGAATTCCCAAGGATGGTAAAGTTTGAGGTAGGCTCTGAGGAATGGGTAAATTGCTGATAAATGGGGAAGGGCAAGAAATGCTCCTCCCATGGAATCCATCAAGATTTTCTCTTCCCTGCCTAGAGCAGAGCTGGGTGACAGCTGGTTGACTTCCGACAGAGAATGGCCTTTGTACCCAGGAACTGAAGATATGGCCCAGGGCTTTACACTTCAGGATTAAACTACCTCAGACCTTATAGAGTATCTCAGCACAATTCTGAGGATTGTTCATTCAGGAATTTTTATTTCTCTTATCAAATTTCTCCCCAGTGCTGTCACAGTGGAAAGCCACAGGAAATGTTTTGCAATTTACACATTGAGAAAGAAAGAAATGCTTATACATACACCATTTCAGTGGAATTCACATGGAATAAATTAAGGAGAAACAGCAATAAACTTACTCTTAAAGTAGGGGAAATTGAGGTATGAGAACAACTTCCCAGAGTGACAATTAATGTCAGAATAGTTACTGAATTCAAATCTATTAACTTGGAGTGCATAGTGCTGATATGTAGTCAATAGGCCTGGATAAGACCTTACTTTGGTAACATATTTAAAGTTTTTTTTTGATTGGTAAACAGTCACTGCCTTAAGTTCCAAAAGACTAAGGTAATTATAAATTCTGCTTTGCTGGGACAGTCCTTGTTCACATCTGTTATCCTAGCATAATTAATAAAGTGCCCTCTATCACTTTCAAAACTGTTCCAGTTTGGGTGATAAGTTATATGAGGGTCCTCTACTGTTTCCTCCCAGAACCCCTTGCGCCTCCTTATAAACCAGCAACCAGTGGGTTAATGGCAATGCAATCAGGGCCTACAAAAGGTACATGGCCCAACACTAAGGCTGGTGACTCTGTCTAATCACTTAGTATTTTGACTGTTACCTCAGCAGGTTTGGCCTTTTCCTGAGTCATAGATTCTGTAGATGTCTGAGAGAGATTCTTCCTCAGCCTGTGGCTGTCAGCTGCCCCCCACAGAGGGGAGGACTCAAAGCCTCTTGTAGCGTACGTGGCCCTGGATGATGTGGCCCAGGCTATCCATCCGCGCTTCTCTCTAGTCTCATACTCATCCTCCGCCCTCTTACCATATTGGCCCCCGATCCATTTCATGAAAGCAGCTCTTTCCTCTTCACTCTTATGCTGCCTCGCATGCTAAGGCACGTTTTAGGTCCCGACTCCACTGTGACTTCCTCAGGCAAGCTTTCCCCGACCCACTGTGCTTGTAGAACTCTAAGACGATCCCTAAGACACCTGCCCTCAGTATATGCACACGTTTTCCTAGTTATTCAATGAAACACAATTCTAGGTACTATGAAGGGATTTTGCAAATGTAATGCAAGACCCAAATAGGTTGACCTTCGGATATGGAGCCAAACCTTGGTGAGTCTAACCAAATTCAGAAAACCCTAAAAAGAGACAAATCTCTTCTGGAAGAAAGAGATTTGAATCATGGGAGAGGTAACACAAAGGAGGTTTTCTTCTGCTGGCTTTGAAGAGGGATGGGGTGCTGCATCAAGGAATGTGGGTAGTCTGTAAGAGTTGAGCCCAACCCCCAGCAGTTAGCCAGCAAAGAAACAGGGGCCTCATCCTACAATTGCAAGGGACTAAGTTTTCCCAACCATCTGAATGGAGCTTTGAAGTGGAGAGTCCCCAGAGCCTCCAGGCTAGAATTCAGTCTGGTTGACACCTTGATTTCAGCTTCTGAGGCACTAGGTAGAGAATCCAGCCTCACCGTGCCTGGAGTTCTGACCTATAGAAGTTTGCGATCAATGGATGTTGTTTTAAGCTGCTAAGTTTGTGGTAGTTTGTTACATAGCATGAGAAATCTACTATATGCACCGTCTAGCTCAGATTCCTTTATTATCCACCCATAAAATCACAGTCTTCCCTTTTATTGGTCTCATTTAGTGTCTAATTGTATGTTAAGTTATCTGGTGGTTTAAATAATGTCTCCCAAATCCCTGTGTCCACTGGGAACGTCAGAATGTGATCTTATTTGGAAATAGGGCCATTGCAGATATAATTAGCTAAGGTTCTTGAAATGAAATCACCCTGGATTTAGGGTGGGCTCTAAATGCCATATCTACTATCCTTATAAAAAGAGAAGAGGACACAGAGGAGAAGATGATGTAAAGATCGAGACAGAGATTGTGTGAAATGTCTACCAGCCAAGGAATGCCAGAATTTGGAAGAGGCAGGGAGCGATCCTCTGTTAGGAACAGTGAGCTTGGCCCCACCAGCATCAGAATTTCAGGCTCCTTTCCTCCAGGACTGTGAGAGGATGAATTTCTGTTGTTTTAAGCCACCTAGTTTGTGGTACTTTATTATGGCTGTGTTAGGAAATTGATAAAGGGTGCATGATTAAAACAAAAAATTGTGTTTGCTCTGTCAAGCCCCTTGAGCTAAGAGATGTGTTCACTTTTGTCCAGCATGGTATCTTCAGTGCCTTTCCCATGCCTGGCTTAAGTAGATACTCAATAAATAAATCATCTAATTGATGAGTATATGAGTGTATGAATGGAACAGTGTCTGAGAGCTTTGCCCTACCTCTGACTAGTTAATTTTCCTTTTCAGCACACTAGGGAGTACATATCTGGGATGGAATGTGCAGCACAAGTCCAAGTGTAAAGTTCATCAGTATATAGTATATTTGGGGGCCATGGCTTAATAGCCCTCCATCTACAACAGAAAATAGCAATGTCCTTGGATTATTTTCTTTCATGGTTAGATACATGATTTTGACAAAAACTTAACTTCAGTTCTGGATATCTAAAATAACATGGACTATGATGAGTGCCTCTGAACTAGTGCAACTATAGTCACACTCTGGGGCTGAACTCAACAGAAGCTATCGGCCCTGACTCAGGTAAGCAATAAAAGAATGCTATGGGTATACACTGAGTAGACCACTGAGTAGAAATGAAGGACGAATGGAGCAGCTAGACATCTGAAAGGGCAGCAACCAAGGCCTCTGAGATACCTGGGGTGTCTTAGAAACAGGCTCTCTTGGCCATCCCTGTAGGGCTTTGCCATTGGATGGCTCATCTCCAACTGCCTTTTGTATCTCAGAATTGAAGATTACATTTCCCAGGAGAGTGGATATGACTGGTTAACTTGAGTCACATGTTCAACCCTGTGGTTGGCAGTTCCACTAAACCATGTGAAGTAAGGGAATTCCACAAATGGCACTGTTACCAAAAGACAGACAGGAGATGCTGGGCAGACAACCAGGATAACTTCCTCTAAACTTTCCATGTCAGCTCACCCTCAAACCGCAGTGACCTGACCAAAAGTTTGTGCTGTTATGTTTGCCTTCCCAGAATCCACTTCCCCCTCTGGTATCAGTGTTCCTTTTCCTTGGGGAACTCTGCACACACATTTGGTGTGACTGGAACTCCAGGTATGCATAGGCAACCCTAGTCAGGCCAATTTAATCCAAGGAGCTTCAAGTCGATGGTTTCCCTTGGTTGTATTAGAGATAAAGTATTCTTTGCCCTTGGAGGCTGCTGAGAATATAGTGTACAACTCTTCAAGTCTTATTTCTATACAAAGGGAACAGCCTGGCTGAGAGTGGAGCTCACACAGAGGAAATCAGACCTGAGAAGGAGAGCAAGACTAAGCCATAATGATATCATCTGACCCAAATTCTGAACTTTTCACTTGAATGAGGTGTTTCCCAATCCCTATTTCTCCTCTTACTCCTATTTTCTCTTTCTTTTTTCTTTGGCTTGAGTAAGTTTGACTTGTAGTTTCTGTCACTTGCAATCAAAAGAATTCTGACTAAGTTGGAGGGAGAGATGCTTCCACCCACAAATACTGAGCACAGCAGGGTGCCTGGACTGGTCTTTGCAAATGCCAGCATTGCTGTGGTGTGTACAGAATGCTGTCTTCTGCCTTCTCTCCAGAGGGCACATGGTGTATCTGGTGTTGTATGTTTCATGCCCCCTCCAGCGCTGATTGACTGCGTGTAATCTCTGGTATCTCCTAATAGGGCCCTTGAACTGCTTCCCTACTCTTTCTGTGCCTGCTTTGACAGTTGCTCTCGGTCTCTCAAAAGTTGCAAATGCTGCTCACTGTTGCTTTGAAAAGTGGGAATCGTGCCTAGCGAGGCGATATCTGTCAGCACACACCCCAGTGTTGTGGGATTGGCTTGCCAAGTTGGCGAGACCCTTCCAATTGTTTCCCTCAGGGTGTGGAGGTTTGTGAGGGTCTGTTTTGCTTTTGATATAAAGAAGGCAATGCATAAGGCACGTGTACCCACCCTGTGTGCAGACGGCACCTGCTGGAAGCAGCCTACGTCACAAGGAGGGCTTTTGTGAGGAAGCAGCAGCACCCATTATTTTTGCCACAGCTCTTAGCCTCTGCTTTGAGACTGTGGTTTGCCAGGTGAAGGCCATGATCTGAGCCATGCCTGAACCAGGAAAGAAAAAGTTTAGAGAGGGCTTCTTAGGCCTCCCTTGTTTGTTCTGGAGCTAAGCTGTGGGCATGGATGTAATTTCTCGCTGTCCACCTCTGACATGGCTGCCCAGGGACTGTTAGAATGATTGGCAACTAAGTGAAGTGGAGCTATTTGAGGGTAATGTAGGACATTGTCTTCAAGGACCTCCATATATTGTCTCAACAGACAGGCGTCCTTCCAAACCCATTTCCATGAATAGGGAACGATGTTCTCTATACATCCGATGAAGTCAGTGTCTGTCACTGCGGTGCCGTGTTCATGGTTTTTATTATGATCATGTCCCTTGTCTGAATTGATAGAAGGATTTTATTTGTAAGCCCAAATGACAGCAGCTGTTTATTTGCTTACAAGAAAGCGCTACATTCCTATTGGTAAATTGCTAACTCTCTCATGAAGAAATACTGCAATTCTAAACAGAAGGCTTCCCCTGCAGTCACTTACTTATAATTTATAAACTCATTCTTGCAAAAGGTCTTCTGGTAGAGCTCCCAGGAAGAGCATGCAGGAAGCCATATGCCGTGAGGACACACTAGAAGGGTCAGAGGGTATTTCAGAGAAGGGTCCTGGAAGAGGATGATTTGGGTAAAGGCAGTAAAAATTAGACAGGTGACAAAAATACAGCAAAAGCATTACAGACAAAGGGAATGACAAAAATCAGTGCAGTCTTTCCAAATATTTCCATAATCTTCATAATAATCATTCATAAGAATATAAGATGCAGCCAAGAATTCCTTGATATATTTTCTCATACAATAATATTGGAATAGTATTAAAGTTTCTATGAAAGCTTGCTATCACTTGGGCATGTGACAGCAAATAACACAGAAAGCACTGAGCCGTGTAGGACATGCAAATTATCCTTCACCTGGAGAGAGAACAGGGCCTGCCCATCTCTGGGGATGTGCCCTTAGATTTGTGCTCCCAGGTAAGGAAGCTCACTGTTCTTCAATCCTGTGTGATATGGAGAGGTGAAGCCGAGATCTCACCATCTACAGGCTCTCTGATCTTTGGAAATTGTTTAACTCGTTTGAGTCAATTTCCTCTCTTGTCAAATGAAGCTCATCAATGTTATTTAGTGAGTTTTTGCTAGAGTTAAATAAGAAATTACATTGAAAGTGCTTCTCACTGTTTCTACAGACAGAATAAAAATAAACCACTTCATTCTTAAATAAAATAGTAGAAAATAACTGGAAGGAAATCGTGGGAAATGGCATAATGCAGACAAAGGCAAAGATTATTAGTTTAACAGAAAAACTGTTGATAAACTCAAGGCATTTTTATATTGCAGAAATATAAACTTTATTTTAGAAAAACAATAAAAGCAATATCCATTAGTATGTAGCTGAATAGATTATGTACTTCATGAGATAAATGATGGCAGAGCAAACAATCAAAATCTATGAAGAATATTTATGGGTATTGGAAAAAACTCATAATATAATAAAGTGTAAAAATAAGTTAAAAAGCCATATATTTAGATACTAATTTGAGTTTTAAAAGTCTATGTGAATTCATAGGCATAGGGTTTGGATGTGGGGGAGAGCTAAGGATATCACCCAAGATACTTAGATACAGTGGAGTGACAGAATTGTATAATGAGTTTGATTTTCTTCTGTATGTTTTTTAAAATTTCCTAATTCTGTGCAATAAGCATATATTGATTTGGTATCAGGGAAAAATAAAATACTACAAGTTTACCAATTTTTTTTTCAAGCCATACCTTAATGTGGAAATAACTGAAAATCTCTCCTGTTCCCTCTCCATCTCTCTCTCCCTCTCTTTCTATCTCTTCTTCTTCCCTCTTTCCTTCCCTCCCTCTAGCCATCCTGTAAGACTCTTTGTTGAACTGAGTAAAGTGCAAAGATTATTGCACAAACAGGCATTAGCATGAAGGAACTTTTACAGGGGAAGATGATTGTTTTTTAAAACTCATAAAGAGCTACGTGGGAGTCGGGGGTAGCGGAAGTTGAAAGAGTCCACCATTCCCACCGGAGTTCTCACATTTATTCCTTCTCTTTGTACACCTTGACCAGGTGTGACATCCACCACAATGAGGGGCCACACTGCTTTCCACTCTCCCAGACTCACCTTCATCACATTTTTCTTTTCTCTTGGCCTGGCAGAGTCAAATTCTATTACTATGAATTTTTATGTAACTTGCATGCATAACTTTTTTTTTTTTTAAAGCCAGCTGCATATTATAGTTCTCTGTTCATTTAGGAAACTTGAATGGAAAATTAAGTCTGTTCAGCAGTATTTACTTTGTTAGTTTCCGGAGGCGATCAGAAGAAAGATCCAGTTTCTAAAGTTGCATAAACTTAGTACAATGGGTTCATTTCTCTGTATGGACTCTTAAATCAGTTCGCATTTCACACTTCTAAGTTTTTTGTTTGTTTTTTAATCTCTGATCAATTTAATATTGCTTTATGCCTAACAGCAAGTGAGTCTAGAAGAGCAGTGAACATGGGGCAAGGGTTGAGTTCCTTGGGTCGCCTCAAGGAAACCACTTGATCTTCCTGTATAGCAGCATTCTCTTCTGTAAAAGGAAACGTTTATTTGCGTAAATTCTCTCTGGGTTGTTCTGGAAGGATTAAATAGCCAATGTCTGGAAGCAACATGAGTGATTCTGAAAATAAGGTTCTGGGAATCTGTGATTTTCTCTCTCAGAAGGATTTATTGCTTCAGCGTTGGAGCTTGCGTGCGTTGTGTGTACAGAGCCGGGAGTGACGTTTGTGGCTCAAGAAAGGAATTTATTTCTTTAGCAAACACATATGTAGTGCTTAGTATGGGCCAAACACCATTCTAAGCTCTTTACAAATTTTAACTCATTTTAATCCTTGCAATCACCCTGTGAAATAAACACTATTATTATTTTCATTTTATAAGGTAAGTCATTTGCCCCAAATCATGCAGTTACTGAATGATACAGCCAGGTTGCAAACTCAGTTACCTGTCTTTAACTGTGATTTATGCTGCTTCCAAGGAATTTTTGAGAACTGAAAGTCACCGCCATTGTGTAATGTTGAGGTTGGTTTGCTGTAAACATAATCGTATGAAAGTTGCCTAGTTTCTGATGGCTAGCCAGTATTCATCTCCTGTGGGAAAGTGAGTCCTGAACTTAACTTTTCAAGGGCGATTCTTTCTCTGAAATGCCTTCCATGAGCTAACGGAACCCTGGCCCTCATGTGGACTTGAATGTATTTGACCACGCAGGTTGAGAACTGACAGAGGGGCCAGGGAAGTTCCTCTCCTGGACCGTGGCGGAGGCCTGTCAGTGTGAATCTGGACACCAAGAGACTCAGCACTTAGGAGAACCTCTAGGGAGATAAATTATTCTGAGGATTTTAAATCCATGAGCCTAGCAGGTTCCCCACTGTGCTGATAGACAAGATTCACTCTGCTAGTGCCTTTAAATACAACGCCATCGTCTTGACGCTCAGTGGAATTAGCTTGGCTATGATGACATGCAGCATTTGATCAAAATGAATGCAATGCAGCTGTAGTTTCAGATAACATTTGTTGATTTTCAAAATGTCACTGTTTTACCTAACATGAAATTTGGACCAATCATGATTTTTTTTCTTCAAACAAGTAATGCCAGTTGGAGTACCTGGTTTTTTTTAATCTAATAAAAGAAAAAACCCTGAGATGTGTGCCACCATCAAGCCATCTCATTCCTTTCTGAATGCATACATAAAATTAAATGCCATCAACCTCAAAATTGACTGTAGGGATCAGAATAAAGCAGTCTTCTTGAAATAACTGCTATCTGTAAGAGCTATAATAAAACTTGTGAACATCATCTCCATCCTCATAAGTGACTTAGTATGATATTCTTAGAATCTTGGTGGCACTTTACAATTGGCATTGTTCTTTAATAAACTCTTCTCTAACAGCTTAAACCCCTCCCTCAATAATTAATTTCACAGTCCATTTAAGGGGCAAATGTATAGTGTTACCTTTATAATCCAGTGAAAAGATTGCAGATCACTAAATGTGAAAAGTGATGGTTAGAGTTAAGGCAAAACAACAATAATAATATTACAGACAGCATGAAAACGCCAACATAGAAGAGACAATAGAACAAAGTATTGTTCAAAAACTCCTGCAGACAATGGACAATGCTTCCTCTTTTTATTTTTCAGTACTTAGATAATTATAGAATGCCTCTAACCAAATTACTCTGTTTTAGTTTTTGGTAGAACAGTTGGTTTGTGTAGGCTGCTTCCAAAGTCAAATCAAGAGGTTTCAGGTAGATTGGCGGAAGCGGTGTACACTTGTGCTATAGTTAACACCCTCGTTCAAGCACTGTCTAAACAGATTACATCTAAAGGGCCACTCAGCTCCTCACTTGCTTCTATGCTTGCTCTCTGCAAATTGACAACATCTCCAACATGTCAGCAGCCGATGGTGGCTGTGAAATCCAGCCCAGGGGCTGTGTGATGTGCTTCTGCTCTCTGGGTACCAGCCCTGTCTCCTTTTTATCTCTCCATCTCCCCCTCCATCTCGTATTTACTCAACACCTCTTTAAACAGTTAATTTCTTGTATTGACAACCTTCTGTTTAAAGTTCCTAAAATAATTCAGTTTTCCTACATGGATCCCAAAGTTAATTTCAGCAGACACAGAGAATAAACAGCATTTCTTTGTTCTTAAGGTTGTCACATAGGAACTGTTCTTCCACTGGTGAAGACTTTTAGATGGGGCCTCCAGAGGTGTGCTAAAAGCAGTTTAGCTATAATTAGTCAATTTCACTTATTCATTTAACGTTTATTTATGTGTACAGTGTTATAGTTATTATATACATCTAATATTTATTCCTAGCTTTTACAGAATTTCCTTTTTCTCATTTCTTAGTCTTAACAAGATTATAAGACAAGAATTGGACCAAAGGCAGAAATAAAAGCTAGTTTTAATTAAAACCCTTGGTTAACAAGGAATAATGCAACTTTGTTCTCTCGAAGTAAAACAATAGGCAATTAAATTTTTGGAACTATTAAAGGAGCTTGAAACACAGCTAGAAAATTGCCAAACATCTGTAAACTTCTAAAGGACATTTCATCAAGTTCATTTAAGTCTAAAATGAACTTTTGCAATTTGCTAATAGTACCAGATATAGTATTTCTGGATGCAGAAAGTATTGCTTTTCACTTCTGTAAGGCTCGTAGAAATCTCAGCAAATGACAAAACTGGTTAATAGCCAACACAGACTAGCAGAGAGGCAACCTCAGGTGCCTGGAAGTCGGTGGTCCTGTAGTGTGGGGCCTACGGGAGTCAGAATCCTGGCCCTGCCATCATTACTAGGAAGCTATAGAGCACAAATTTCTCCTGTCGGAGGGTGATGACTACAATTACAATAATAGAAACAAACTCATAGGATTATGATGAGGATCCCATCTGAAGGTCTTAGAATAGTATCTGGGAGATAGTGAGCATTCACTAAATGTTATTATTAACAATTATTACTATGTCTGGTATAGTCACAGGGCGCAGGCAGCCTGGATGCTAATGAGTAATTTACCTCTGATCAATACACTCACCTTAAACCTACCCCTTCCTCCCTACCTCCCTCTTTCCTTCCTCCCTCCCTTCCCTCCCTCCCTCCCTCCCTCTCTCCCTCCTTCCCTTCCACTCTCCTTTCCCCTCCTCTTCCACTGTCTTCCTCCTTCTCTCTTTGAGTAGCATTCTGTCTTTTTCTGTTTGCTTTCATTTCTCTACTATCAGCCTTCTCCATTTATTGACTTTCAATCTTCCGACCCTTATCTTTTCCGACCATCTCCCTCCCCCATCAATCTCATTCATTAATATTCTCCTCAACTTGTTATGATCTTTTTAAAATGCACTTTGTATTACTTACTCTTTTTATTTTTATTTTTTTATTTTATTTTATTTTTTAGCTGAGCCATCCCGCCACCTGTTGGCAGCTCACGGCTGCTCAGCTCGGGCTGACTCGAACCGCTGTTGCTCAGAGCTCAAACTCTTGAGTGAGCTCTTAACCAACTGAGCCACTCAGCCGGCCCTTACTCTTTTTAAATAGTCTAAAAAATGTTATATCTCTAAAGAAACTAGTGGGCAAGGAGAATGTGTTTTGCTTCTTTAGAAACAAAGCCCTCAGAACAAATTATTTTATGCATGGTATTGCCCTGATTGGATATTTTTATGTGTTGGGCAATAATAAAGCTTTTTTTCCCTTCCACCATGGGAAAACATCAATGACTTCCTTGCCCTGAAAGAAAGAGAGAAAGAGAGAGGGAGAGGGACAGGGACAAGGACAGGGCAGGGACAGAGAGAGAGAGGGGAGTTTGGGCTTCTTTCTACAGGGTCTAATAGCTTAGCACATGCAGTTTGAATGTCACTCAGATAGACAGTCAGGAAGTTGGGCAGTGTGCAGGGTCTGGGGCCAGGTGCCCAGGCAGCTCCAACCTCTGAGCAGGGCTGGCCAAGTGGAGGTTGGATGGCAGCCGTGACCAGGCAAGTAGAAGGGGAAGTTCCTGTCCAGGAGGAGGAGGACCAGAGACCACCCCCCTGACCATGGGCTCTTCTATAGGTTATTGCGATAGTAGGATCCTTGTGTCTTTCAGGTCAACATATTTGAAGCGACCCTTTTCACTCTTCTTGCCTCTATTTCAGAGCAACTAAAGAGACCTTAAACATGATCAAGTTCAAGTGAATCCCAGGTGCTCACGCTGTGCCTAGTGCTTGGGAAAGCATACATCTGTGTGATTATCATTTCATGATTTAGTGGAAGGTCCAGTATAAATAATATGGGGAGGACAATTCACTTGGTAGACAGGAAACATTTTACTAAAAAGTACTTACACTAAAGCTAGTTTATGAAAAGTAAGGATAGTTTTTTTCTACGAAATAGTTTTTCATTGTTTATATGGGCTTTAATAGCACACAATTCTCCCCATTACAGGATAAACAGAAGTGAAATTGAAACGAAGTTCCCTTTTCCTTTCCCACTGGAAAGTGTTCTCCTTGGTGCCACTTCGTTTAGAGATGCCGCAGTGTGATGCCTATCGGTGTCCCACTGTATTCTGAACGGAATTAAGATGAAAGTCCAGATAAGAACCAGAGCTAAAATCATTAGCAGGGTAACTTTAACCAAGTGTCTCCACTTCCTCACACCTCACGTTTTCATCAGAATTCTTAAGAGAAATAGCCATGGAAGGTAGTGGCTTAAAAGCTGCTGTCTTCAAAGTCACCTGGTCTTGGATTCTGTTACCTATGTGACATTTACAGCATTGCTCACTACACACTTCCATCCATTCTGCTGGTTTGCATTTGTCAAATGTACAAAGCTTCATAAAGATCTTTACATGCATCATGGGATTTTCCATGTGTGGAGTACTGTATTTACCTACATGGTGGTATCTCGGTGTGGTAAAGTGGGGGCCCACTGAAGATCACTGATGATAAGCTATCCCCAGGTCACACAGGGCAGAGGTGACTTGCTCTTCCAATGAGCCTGCATTAGAATCTGAAGCTTCTGACTCCGTTTCTCGGAGGAAAGTACCAACTGGTACCGAAACCCTCCAGGTTTATGCAAAGAGTGGATAGTGAACAGAATCAGAGAACAAAAGTCATGGCAGGCATTCTCACATCCCAGGGGACAGCCCTATGAGTAAGTGAGGGTAGGTGTATTACCCTTTTCCATATTAAATCATTCCAGCTCTATAAAATACATCAAGATGACACCAGCAGGGCACTGACTTGATTTAGAACTAAGCCACACACCTGTTCTTCTAAATATAAACAAAATTTGCAACCTGAGCCATTGGCAGTCACAGGAGGGTAAGCAGGTGAGAGCTGGGGTTGCTGCCTGCCTGCAGTTCAGCTCTGGAATTACAACCAGGATATTTGGCATTGCGATCCGATGGTCACAGTGACCTTTTATCTCACCAGAGAGATGATCATTATGAGCCTTATTATCCTTATTGTTATTTTTAAATGTGCCTAGCTTTCTCTTGTGGCTCAGCTTGTACCCAGCTTGTTGAACTTGCAGGCCCTCTTGGTTTGTACACATGAAATCGCCTGTGTTGCTGTGTTTGAAGAAAGCTTATCCTAAGGGAAATAGCTTGCTGAGCTCCAGAGCTCTCGGTTAAATCTATAAAGTATTTTTATTGTCGATGTGAAGGCAATGTTGTTGCAGATTCTAGAGTTCCTGGCTCTTCAAAGCATATGAGGACTCCTTTATCCTATCATGCCTCTTTCCATTCTTGCTCATAGGAAGAGATCACGCTGGGGGCCTTGGGAACATCCCACATTATTATCCTTAACGATAGGATATTACAGAAGTGAAGCAGATGTAAGTAGCCCAAGTGGCAGGCATGCTATTGTACACGTGGCAGAACTGTATGGACCTGGGAGCCTTGATTGATCTGATTGTGTAAAGCTCTAAAGATTATCCAGATTATGATCATGAGTAGGTTCTAAAAGCATTGTTTCTAGATGCCAAGAATCAACAGAGAATTCTCTTAATTCTCTTTCAAAATAACTGTTAATTTTTTTATGCAATTGCAAAAGATTTGCATATTGAAATATTTGAATATATGGAAAAGCACCAAAGGATGCTAAAACTATTGCTAGCTTTTGACTTGCTTGTATATTCCTGCATCTCCAACCTGGCACTTTGATGAATTCTTCCAAAATGTCTTCTAATATGAACACATATCTTTGGCTTCTTTGGATACAGCCTACTTGTGGATGATGAAATGTTACATTTTTGGAGAGAGATAGAGATATAGAGATTGATATATAAATGCAGATTTATCCTAGCTGTGGTGGCCACAGAGGTGAAGGTCAGTTCTCCCTTTGCGAGAACCTGCTACAATGAGTAGTTGGCAGACAGCCTCAGCGGCTGGCACTTGGGATCCACCTGTGTGTTCACACTGTGGCCATGTTCCCCCAGGTCTGTTCTCAGCCAATGACTGAGTGTAGCAGGGGGATGAGAGCTGGGCCAGCCTCCTCCTTCTCATCCTCCACTAAGGGGCTCAGTCCAAACCATATTGCAGCTCAGGGGAGGGGCAGAGCTTAACGCCACCACTTAAGACCCAAAAGATGCCAGGGTGATGCTCCTCATCACATCTTTGTTTAAGTCACCAGCCTGGTCCCTGCAGAAACTGGATGGATTCTGAAGAATGATTGTGGACTGCCACAAACAATCAAGCAGTTCTGATCGCAGCCACTGTACTCCATGGGGTGTCATTGCTAGAGTAAATTTATATGGTTTCAGTTACATGGCATGGAGCCATTGATTTGGTGAAGGCAGTCTTTTCTATTTTAATCAGAAGTGAGGGGCAGAAGCAGTTCACATTTAGGAGGAGTATATAACGATAATTAGAGATCTGTCTCATGGCCATGTTAACTCTTTTTCCTCCTTTCATAATATAATCCAAAGCGATCTTGAGCATCTGCATATCTTAAAGAAAATCACATGGCTACCGTATATTAGTGGTATCATGTCGATGTGGTGGGCCGAGCAAGGGGTTGTTAGTATAGTGTGCTGGAGACCTACATCTACTCTAGAGGGTGGGGGATAAATGCAGTGATGACTCAGGGACCCATCTCTTCAGTAAACATTTAGGAAGATGCTTGTCAGATTTTTAGGACAGATCCTCTGAAATAAAACCAAATGGCTGTGTCTTGCACTCCCTACTAACACAGCTCTCTGTATATCCCTTCCAGTTCTGGAAGAACCACATTCTACACGCAGGTCCTAGGAGTAAAGCTCATGTGCTGGGTGACATAGCAGGCTGCCAGATCTGAGGGGGACTTGGAGTAGGAAAGGACTCTGCAGTAGGTCAGGCTGTGGTGAAAACAGTTCTGCCATCTGCACCATAGTATTCAGCCGACTTTATGTTGGAAGTGTCAGTGATAGGAAAAGATCAAGTGTAGAACTAATGGCAAGCCTCACTGGGAGAATTACAGTGAAAGCCCCTGAAATTCTATAATTTCTATAAGCAAGTGGAAACCATTGGCGTGAGAATTACATGCTTTTTAAAAAATAGCTTTTGACCTTTCATTGGGTTCTGGTAGAGGCAGAACACTTCACTTTAGGGCACCAAATGGTCATGCATCTAGGACTATCCATTATAAGAAAGGTCCTATTGGACCACCAAATAACAGTCAGATGACACAGCAACAATCCATTGTAAAATGGAGATCAGACATCAGAGATGGAACTTGAGCGGGACCAGACAGGATGAGTAAGCAGCATTAGCAGGTAGCTTAGCTCTCCATTCTCCCACCAGTTGCCCCAGTACTGTTCCCCCAGCTTGTCTCTTGCCGGGAGCCATCTGCGCCTCAGTATCTGACATGGCCAAACACACTGCAATTGTGACAAATTCTGAAGCTCTGACTGAGAAACAGATACTGCTTTATATCTTAGAAGATTTAAATTCCCCTTTGGATGCCCCTCAGTAAGATGAAGATCTTACACCCCTTCTGATAGATATATCACAATAATTCTATTTTATACACTAAAGGCAATTTTAGTCACACTACTAGTCTCTTAGTAAAGGTCAAAGTACACACCCTATAAATCTTAAGACCCTGCTTAGCTAATAGTGTTTAGGATAATTGTTGAGTAGACATAGTCACTATAGGTAAAAGGATTAGCCTTAGTCACATAGTCACTATAGGTAAAAGGATTAACCTTAGTCACATAGTCATTATAGGTAAAAAAGATTAAAACACAGTTAAGATAAGTTGATCTTTTAGCATAAGAAAAAGTCAAGCTGTACCCTGGAGCATAAGAATTACGAGGAAGTAAAACCCTGATCTAAATCTAAACTATGTAAAATAACTTTTTACTGATGAGATAATGGTCAACTGCCCACTATAAAAAGGGGCATGCTGTAGAATAAAGTGAGACACTTCTTTTCTTGAAAAAGCGCTCCTGTGTCTCCGTGCGTTTTCTTCTTCATTTTTCTCGCCGACTCCGCCTCCACCTGAGGGAAACCCTGGACCCTGCAGGAGCTGGTCTCCCACAGTCTCTATGCATACACTGTTGGGGGAGTTTCCTACATGGCCCCCTGGAGGAAGAGACACAACCCAAATTTGATTTACAGATGGGTGAGTAGGGTGATGCAAGCTGAAAATGAAAGGAGGCTGTATTACAGCTATAATCAGGGGTCACCTTGAGAATTGTTAGAGAAGAAAAGTATTTCCAAAGATGGAGCTGTGAACAGTGCTCCTAGTTAAAGGTGGCCAGAGTCTGTAAGGAAAATAATTGGAAAATTGGAAAGAAGGAGGTCTGGAGTAGAGGCATGTGATGGGCATACGGGAGTGAGCATAGTGTGAAAACTTCTATATGCCTATCACAAAGCACCCACTTCTGAAAAGGCACTGAAAAACTAAGGGGCCAGATGATTTAGCCAGTTTATGTTAGCCAACCTCCATCATTGGCCAGCCCAGAACTGGCAGGGTGGGCATATGGACTGAGAGGCTAATAAAAATCTGTGCATGGAACCCTTTTTCCCATAGTCAGCCGACCTACAACTGCCTCTGAAGGTTCAACTTACTAGCAACAGAGACCAATGCTGATACCCAGTATCACGCTGTACTCCAAGGATCCACTTAGATACTTGGTGGCAAGTTGACTACATTGGGTGTTTCCTATTCTGGAGGGCCACTGGTTAATTTTTACAGATACAGACACTTGTTCCAGCATGAGTTTGCTGTTCTCATCCATAGCGTCTCAGCCAGTATCACTTGTGAGACTTATGAATGCCTGATCAACAGGTATGGAATGCCACATAGCATAGAATCCAACCCGGGTACCCACATCCCAGCCAAGAGGGGATAGGAGTGAGCCTGTGACCATGGGTCCGTTGATTACATCACAAGCCATCCTGAAAGAGGCAGTCTGATAGTACATTAGAGTAGCCTACTGAAGGCAGAACCGAAATGCTAGCTTGGTTCCAGTCCTCTGAAAAATGGGGGACTATCTTTTAGAACATCACATATGCACTGAATCAGAGACTTCTACATTATGCTGTTTCCCCAACAGGAAGGATACATGAGTCCACAGACCAAAGGGTAGAAGCAAGAGTTGCACCATTTGACATTGTTCCCAATGACCCAAATAACAGTTGTTTATTTAGCAAATAATTGGGAATGACAGAAATGTCCAATAAATTATAGTATAATAATACAGTGGAATGATAATAGCTACATAATTATTGAAATTAAAAGTATAATGTATTGATATTATGTGTGTTAATTTTTACCTCCCGGTCTCACAAATGTACATTCTACAGAGTTGGAGATTCTGCTGCCCAAAGGGCATTCGCTCTTGGTAGGGGACACAGCTACCTCTCCATTTAACTATAAGCGATGGCTGCTCCCAGAGCACCTTGAACTGTGTGTGTCCAGGGAGCAGCAGGTGAAAAGAGGAGTTGCCTACATTCTAAGGGTCACTGACCTGACCAGCAGGGAAGGGAAGGCTGCTTTTACATAATAGTGAAACAGGTGTGGAAGCCAGGTAACCCACTTGGCACCTCCCAGTACTACTCTGCTCCACTGTAACCATGAACAGATTTGTTCAGCAACCCCAGGCTGAGGATGGTATCATGACGAAGTGCTCAGGTCCTGGAGGAATGAAATTTGCATCACCCCACTGTGTAGTCCGTTAAGACCTTCTGAGGTGACAGCTGAGGGTGAAGGGAGTTTTAAGTAGGGAGTAGAAGAGTAGAAGGAGAGAATGAGTACCAGGTGTGGCCACAAGTCCAGGTGCAGACATGGGGGCTGCAGTTTATCCCACTGACCTCTTCTAAGTTTGTCCTCAGGAAAAGAGGCTGTAGAAACTGCACACGCTGCACCCTGAACGTGTGGAGAAGTGGCTCTGTGGGACGTGATGACTAGATGCTGATGGCCATTGATCTGTATCACTTGGATCGTTAAGAGACTCTGGTGGGTCCAGTATGGTTGCCAGACAGCCCCCAGCTGCTGCCATTTGGATCCATCACAGCATTCCAGCTGTGGCCATGACCTCTTCCGGCTGATCCCAGCCAATGGCAGGTGGACGAGAGCTGAGCTATACTACCCCATGTGGGATTCCTTTGATTTCTTCTCTCTGGGGCTTTTCATCAGCTTGGCCAAAGCTTTTCTGAGCTGTTCTGCGGCCTGAGTGTCTTCCTACCTGATTCTCTTCACTTGCCTCACTGCTTTAAGTGTCAGGCCAGCAGTGCAGACTGAAGGCTCTTTCTGCCCGTTTACTCTTCCCATCCACTTCCCCTAAGACAAGGCTTCATGTCTGAAACACCTCAGCATCCCCTTTGCAGAGACCTGCAGTGACACTGGGCTTAAGACTTAACCCCCCACGCAGCTGCAGGCAAGGCTGGCCCCATGGGCATGCAGACTGAGTGGTGGAGCGTGCTCCCACGCTTAGAAGGACCCAGTGCTTGGTTGAATGCTCTGTTGTCACTGTATTAGTTTGCTAGGTCTGTCTAACAAAGTACCACAAACTGGGTGGCTTATAACAAAAACTTATTCTCTCATCGTTTTAGAGGCTAGAACTGAACTCTTGTCCAAGATCAAGGTGATGGCAGGATTGGTGTGTGAGGGAGAACCTATTCCATGCCTCCTCCCTGGCTTCTGCTTGTTTGCTGGCAATCCTTGGTGTTCTTTGGCTTGTAGACACATCACTGTGATCTCTGCCTTCATGTTCACATGGGGTTCTATGCCTCCATGACCAAGTTTCCCCTTTTTATAAGGACACCAGTCATATTGAATCAGGGCCCACCCTAATGACCTCATCTTAACTAATTAAGTCTGCAATGACCCTATTTCCAAATAAGATCACATTCTGAGACCCTGGGAGTTAGGAATTTACTAGAATTTACTATTGAATTTAAATAATTTAAAATCGGGGGCACATTTCAACTCAAAACATTTTGAGTTGAAATTCAACTCAAAGTATTTTGAAATTCCTCATAGTTTTCATTTTGTATTGGACTCCAGAAATGATGTGCTGGCTCTGGACAGCTGACTGTAGGCTTTAATCGTCAGGAAAGACTGCTTTTCTCCCTATAATTACAGTAAAAGACCCCCCTAGAAGGCATGATTGGCCTTCACTGGGTCATCTAACCATTTCTAACCAATCACTGTGGCCATAAAAACCCTATACTCTGAATGGCCAGGCCTGGGGCTTGTGACTCCTCAATCATATTGCTCGCCATTGGGGAGGGGCAAGGCAACAGCCTGGTTACTGGCTCATTCCTGTCAAAGTTCATGCTCGTTTTATTGAGTAGAGTTTGCAGCTTTCCTGTTAATTCTGTAATCTGGAATGGTGTATGTTGTTTAAGAATTACCTGTGACTTGAAAGTCCAAAAACCAAAAGCACCAATCAGTTCCTCTGTTTTTCGTTTTAAAATATTTTGGTAGCCTAATACATGTTTACATTATTATTAATCTATTTGGAGTTTTCCATGTTTTGAGTGAAATGTTGAAATGTACTTCTTTTAAAAAAACGTGTTACTAAAATGGCTGTCTTGAACTTGTCTCCTATGTATAACTGTTTATGTCTGTTATGGCTGAATTGTGTCCCAGGTTCATATGTTTAAATCCTAACTCACAATTCTCAGCAGCTCAGAATGTGACTGTATTTGGAGATAAGGTCTTTAAAGAGGTAATTAAGTTAAAGTGAGGTCATTAGGGTGTGCTCTAATCTACTATGACTGGTGCATTTATAAGAGAAGAGATTAGGAGATAGGCATGAACAGAGGGAAGACCATGTGAGGACACAAAGATAAGATGACTATCTATATAAGACAAGAAGACAGAAGTCCCAGAAGAAACCAGCTCTGCCAAACACCTTACTCTTGAACTTCTAGCCTCCAGAATTGCGTAGAAATACACTTCTCTTGTTCAAGCTGGAAAGCCTGTGGTGCTTTGTTATGGAAGCCCTAACAAATTAATACAATGTTTAAGGTTTTGTATGTGTGTTTTCTTTTATTATTTAAGGCTATAGTTGTTTTTTTTTTTTTTTCAGAAACTGCATCTGGTTAAAATACCTTTTGAGACTTCCCATGTTTAATAATATCTTTCTGTTTCTCTTCTTTCATCTTGCTGTACATTTCTTGTTTCACAGCCATTTTTCATCTGAACTCTGTGGACACTGCCTCATTGCCTCCTGTCATTTTATGATGTGAAAAGAATTTTAATATAAAATGAATACATTATCCTTTGTAGAAAACCTCTTATTATTCTGTCCATATTCATGCAAAATATTGTTTTCTTTATTTTTGAAATAAAAACATATCATAAGAACATATAGCTTTTTGCCATTTGTTTTGTTTGGCAATCAAGGCCCCTATTACCCGAAACCTCAAAACTATCTTTAGTTCAGGAAAAGTTTCTTTATGTTATTATGTTATTATGTTATTGCCTCTTGTCTTTCTCTTTATGAAGCTGTTGTTGCATGCATGCCATGGTCCCTGGATACCTTTGCTATGTCTCTTATCTTTTCTCTCATCATTTTCATACCTTTATTCCTAACCCTCGGTTATTGAATAATCTCTGAAGCAGGTCTTCTGCTTAACTGGACTAGGGTTTCAGGTGATCCTAATGGAAGTTTCACTGCCTACACTGCAATTTTAAATATGGGAATAGCTGCTGCCTAGTGCTTGACTAATATAAACACACAAATGTGACAGTCTCTTCAAAATTTTCCCCAACTTTTTCTCCTTAATATCGTAATAAATCAGCTGAAGTTGAAAAATATTTGGTTGGCTTCTTAGATTGGCTCATTTCTTTGGAATTGAAGTCTTTTTATGTGTTTGGTTCTTTTTCTCTGTTCATCCTTATAGTTCCAGGGTTGTCTAATTTTGAAAATTCTGGTATGTTCTAACAGATATTATGTAGTCCCTTCTTGGATTTTTCAGGCTTGGAGGAGGGAAAAGGAACACTGTTATATTTAAAATAATTGTATTCACCAGGTACTGATAGGTAATATGATGGATAGAGAGGCAGTGAGATTTGAGAGTGGGACCATTCACTATTCTGCCAAAGAGTTTGTTTTCTTTTCTTTTATTTATTTTCCTCTTTTTTCAGCTTCATTTAGATATAATTGACAAATGAAATTGAAACATATTTAAAGTGTACAACTTGATGAGTTAATATATGAGGTGTGATCAAAGAATACAGTGAATGTTTAAATAAAAAAATTATTACAGTAAAAGACACATTGCCATTACTCCCCCTCAAAATAGTCCCGTTCGCTTCAAACACACTTATCCTATTGTTCTTGCCGCTTTCTGAAGCAGTTCTGGAAGTCCTCTTTCCTGAGTGTCTTTAGTTGCACTGTTGTGGCTGCCTCGGTTTCCGCAATCATTTTGGCTTTGGGGAAGAGCCAGAAGTCACACGGTGCCAAGTCCTGTGAATAAAATGGATGAGGATACACCATAATGGTTTTTTTTTTGTTTTTATTGTTAGTTTCAGGTATACAGAACAATGCAATAGTTACCCTTTTCACCATCACAAAGTAACAATCCCCCTCCCCCCATGTATTGCCCTTCCCCCCGATATCATGCTTATCTATTACAATTCCATTGACTCCATTCCCACTTTCTACTCCATGTTCTGAGACTATATGTATATGTAATTATAGTTGGCATGCAATATTATTCAACTTCAGCTTCAGAAATACAGTGCGGTGGTCAGGCCTCTACACTGACTATGAAGTGGTCTCCCCAACAGGACATGAGTCCATCTGGCCCCCTAAAAAATATTTACAACATTATTGATTATATTCCTCAGACTGTCTTTTCTATCCCTGAGGCCATATTGTAGTTACCAATTTGTATCGTCTCATCCCTTCCCCTTCTCTTTCATCCCCACCCCCTCCCAGCTAACGACCCTCAGTTCTTCCTCTGTGTCTCTGAGACTATCTCCATCCACTTCTCCCACCCATTCAGTTCCTTAGAATCCACGTATAAGTGAGATCATATGATATTTGTCTTTCCGTGACTGACTTATTTCACTTAGCTTAATGTTCTCTAGTTCCATCCATATTGTTGCAAAAGGTACTATTTCCTTCTTCTTTATAGCTGAGTAATAATCCATTGTGTAAATGTACCAAAGCTTCTTAATCCAGTCATCTACCGATGGGCATTTTGGTTGTTTCCAAGTCTTAGCTATTGTGAATAATGCCGCAATGAACATAGGGGTACATATATTTTTTTGGATTAATGTCTTGGGATTTTTTGGATAAATACCTAAGAATGGGATTGCTGGGTCATAAGGTAGTTCCATTTTCAGATTTTTGAGGTACCTCCATACTGATTTCCATAATGGCTGCACCAGTCTGCAGTCCCACCAGCAGTGCACCATGGTTCCCTTTTCCCCATAGCCTCGCCAGCATTTGTTGTTTGTTGATTTATTGATGATAGCCATTCTGACCGGGGTGAGGTGGTATCTCATTGTGGTTTTAATTTGCATTTCCCTAATGCTAAGTGATGTTTTTATTTGACAGAAATTGCTGTATAGCAGAAGTGATGTGTACAGCTTCTGATACAGCAATTTCTATAAAAAACATTACGGTGTGTCCTCATCCACCTTGTTCACTGATCTGGCATGGTGCGATTTCTGGCTCTTGCCCAAAGTCAGAATGATTCAGGACATTGAGGCAGCCACGGCAGTGCAACTAAAGACACTCATGAAAGAGGACTTCCAGATCTGCTTCAGAAAGCGGCAAGAATGATGGGATAAGTGTTTTTGAAGGGTGGAGGATGTTTTGAGGGGGATTAATGGCAATGTGTCTTTTACTGTAATAATTTTTTAAAATGTTAACGCCATATTGTTTGATCACACCTTGTATATATTGTGAAAGAATTCCCTCCATTAATTTAACTAATATCCATTATCTCACATATTTACCTTTTTTTTTAATGAGAACATTTAAGTTCTACTCTCAGCAATTTCAATTGTACAGTACAGTATTATCTACTATAGTTAATGTCGTACGTTAGATCCTCAAACTTATTCATCTCGTACCTGAACATTTATACCTTTTTACCAAGCTCTTCCTGTTTCTCTCATCCCTGAGCCCCTGGCAACCACAACCTCTTATCTACTAATTGTTTCTATGAGTTTCACATTTATTTATTTATTTATTTATTTATTTATTTATTTATTTATTTATTTATTTACGATTCCACATATAAGTGGTACCATGCAGTATTTGTCTTTCTCTGTCTGGCTTATTTCACTTATCATAATGCCTTCTAGGAAATTATCACATTTTCTTTATTCATTAATCCACTGACGGGCACTTAGGTTATTTTCATACATTGGTTATGTCAAATAATGCTGCAATAAACATGGGAATAGAAATATCTCTTCAAAATAATGATTCTGTTTCCTTTGGCTAATTACTCAGAAGTGAGAGTTGTTGAATCATATGGTGGTTCTGTTTTAAATTTCTTGTGGAGCCTCCATCCGGTTTTCCACGGTGGCTGCACCAGTTTACATTCCCACCAACAGTGCACAAGGGCTCCCTTTGCTCCACGTCCCTGACAGAATTTGCTATCTCTTGTACTTTGATAATAGACATCCTAACAGGTAGTGTTGATTTGTGGTGTTGATTTGCATTTCCCTTATGATTAGTGTGTTAAGCACCTTTTCATGTACCTGTTGGCCATCTGTATGTCTTCTTTGGAAAAATGTCTATTCAGTTCCTCTGTACATTTTTAAATTAGGTGATTATGCTTCATATTTGTCTTGTTTTTTGCTATTGAGGTACATGATTCCCTTGCATATTTTGGATATTTCCTCTTATCAGATATATGGTTTGCAAGTATTTTTTCTCATATCATACAGATGTTGCCTTTTCATTTTGTTAATCATTTCCTTTGCTCTCTTAAACTTTTTAGTTTAGAGTAGTGCTCTTTATTTTTGCTTTTGTTGCCCAAGCTTTTGTTAGGTTCTCCAAGAAAGTATTGCTGACACCAATGTCTTGGAGTTTTACAGTTTCAAGACTTATGTTCTAGTGTTTAATCCATTCTGAGTTGATTTTTGTATATGGTGTAATATAGAGGTCCAGTTTCATTCTTTCACATATAACTAGCTAGTTTTTCAACATAATTTATTAAAGAGACTGTCTTTTCCCCATTCTATATTCTTGGCTATTTTGTTGTAAATTAATTGAAAATATATACATGGGTTTATTTGTAGAATCTCTATTATGTCCTATTGATCTTTGTGTCTGTTTTTTATGCCAATATCATACTATTTTTATTGCAAAAGATTTGTAATATAGTTTGAAATCAGGATGTGTAATGCTTCCAGCTTTGTTCTTATTTCCCAAATTCTTGTGGCTATTTGAGATCTTTTGTGATTCCATACAAATTTTAGAATTGTTTTCTATTTTTGTGAAAAATGCCATTAGAATTTTGATAGGGATTGCATTAAATATGTAGATTGATTTTGGATAGTATGAACATTTTGACAATATTAATTGTTCTAATCCATGAGCATGGAATATCTTTCTATATATTTGTGTCTTCTTCAATTTCTTTTATTAATGTTTTATAGTTTTCAGTACACAGGTCTTTCACCTTCGTGGTTAAATGTATTCCTAGGTATTTTATCCTTTTAGATGCAATTGTAAATGGGACTGTTTTGAGATTTTTTTTCTGCTAGTTTGTTATTTGGTGTACTGAAAGGCAACTGCTTTTTGTACATGAAGTTTATATCCTGCAGCTTTGATGCACTTTTTCTTAGTTCTAACAATTTTTTTAGTAGGGTCTTTAGAGTTTTCTGTATATATCAAGTACTCTGTAAATAGAAACAGTTTTACTTCTGCATTTTTTATTTGGATGACTTTTATTTCTTTTTTGTCTTATGGCTCTGGCCAGGACTTCTAGTACTATTATGTTGAATGAAAGTGTTGATAGTGGATATCCTTGTCTTGTTTCTGATCTTAGAGGAAAAGCTTTCAGTGTTTCACTATTAAGCATGATGTGATTTATCAAACTGGAAGAAATGACATCTTATTCATATTGAGTGTTCCAATCCATGAAAATCAATTATCTCTTCAATTATTTAGATCTTTTTTGATTTCTTTCATCATAGTTTTCTAGTTTGCCATATACATGTGTATACACACACACACACACACACACACACAAACTCAAACACACACACCAGGGGTGTCAAAAATGTATACAAGTGGACACTTTGATCAATGTTGCTCAAGCAGTAGTTTGCCATAATCAGAAGTGTCTGGATGCTGATGGTAACTACTTAAAGCACCTCTTGTAATTGCAGAAGTCAAAAATGACTTGTATTCATCTTTTGTTATTGGTATATATTGAGTATTACAATATTAATAGTTTTTCTTCCTTAAAATATGTATACATTTTTTTGGCACCATGTGTGTGTGTGTGTGTGTGTGTGTGTGTGTGTGTATTATATACATATTTAGATTTGTACTTAAGTATTTTTTTGCTATAATGTAAATGATATATATTTTTTAATTTCAAATTCCAATTGTTTCTTTTTGTTATATTGGAAAACTATTGATGTTTATATATTAAGCATTTTTCTTTCAATCTCGCTATAATCATTTATTAGTTCCAGGTTTTTGTTGATTCTTTCAGATTTTCCGTATGGAGAATCATGTCATCTGCAAATAAAGACAGATTCATTTCTTCCTTTCCAACTTTCACTTTTATTTCCTTTTATTCTTTTATTCTAATAGGTAGAACTTCTAGTATGCCATTTAATAGAAGTGGTAAGGGAGAACAGCCTTGCCTAGTATCTAACCTCAAGAAGGGAGTGTCCAGTTTTTCACCACTAAATATGTATGTGCACATGATTTTTTAATAGATGTTCCTTATTAAGTTGAGGACATTTCCTTCTATGTTTGCTGAGAATTTTTAAAAGGTGTTTCAGGAAGAGTTTAGATTTGCTACACCAATGATACAAATGCTTTTATATTATTTCCTAGCTGCCAGGCACTATGCTAAATATTTTTCTTTAATTCATTAACTGTTTATAACAACCTTATGAAGTTGTTACTACTTCATTCCCATTTACAATAAGGACACTGAGGCTCCGAGAGGTCACTTGCCTCTGGTTTTACAGTTATTACATGGCAGAGCTGGAAGTTGAACCCCAGTAGACTGCTTCTAGAGCTTGCTTGGCTGAACATTACTGTATGCTGTCTCTCTTCTATGTCTGCTAAACACTACAAAAGATGCACAAACTTGCAAACATTGTACAAATACCAGTAGCAGACACATGATCTCTCTGAAAGTCCTGATAGTATAGTGAATACATTTTATTGGGCCACTTCGATCAGCATTAGGTTTTCTATAACTTTAGACTATTTATCTCTTTACGCTTTCAGATTAAAGATAGACATATTGTATTAGAGCCATGTATAGGATATAAATACATGTAAGTGAGGAAATGATGAACTAATTAAAAAGGAGGTGAACTAAGGGTTAAGTTGGCACTCATGCTACGTGCTGCAAGGCTCCGCAGGGCCAGGGCTAGAGGGAGGCAGGTGAGGCATCCTGAGTGGTTCCTTGGCGCTTGTGCTCCTGGCCCCTCACTGGCTTCCCCTAGCCCTGGCCCTGAGGCTTTTCCTGGAGGATATGCATCATGGACCTGTCTGGACTAAGTATTGCAGCAGTAAATACCAAAAGGGAAATATGATCAATTCCACAACTCACAGCATTCACAGGATAAGAAAACAGCTAGTAACTTACAAGAAACACAACTAGTGTTGAAACCTAAAATGAGGGGAAAAAAAATCTCCATTGATTCCTCACAAAGAGACCTTTGTATAATATCATGAAAAATGTTCTCAACAACACAGAGTGGTAAAAATGTGGAGTGTCCTAGGAAGAAACCCCTGGCTTGACATCCAAATGTAATTCAGTGGAGGTGGTGACCTCATATGAGGTCTCAAGGCAAGAATTCCCTTGGCCTGACTTTCCCTTTATCATATTAGTTTTTCCTGAGTTCTATCAAGGAATAAGAGGCTTTAATTTCATTGACCCAGCTTGTTTATTGTACTTAATGTAGTGAGTGATTATAGTGTGTGTGTGTGTGTGTGTGTGTGTGTGTGTGTGTGTGTGTGTGTTCTTTGTTTTTTTGGGGGGTTGGGGGGTGGAGGTGAGCCAGGACTCCATTATCAGTTCAAATTTATCTACAAGTCACAAAATGTGAGGCACTTCTGAGTGGCCTTAGATGTTTTTAATTGTACTTCAGGACGCATGACTGATAAACACAAAATTAGATCTAACAAGATAAGGGGACATGTGATCATCAGGAATATGGTGGTAGTGAGAACAACAGGAGGCTAGAGATAGTGGCAAAGTAACATTGGCTTGGCTTTTGCAGGGTTGGGCGCCCAGAAGGCATTAATTGGATGAATTCCTCCATCATTTCTTTATCTAATGATCAGTCATATTTGGTATCATGACAGATGGTAGAGTTAGTTCTGTTGAAATCAAGACAGCTTTGAATAAGGAAATGTGTGAAAACTCAGTAACTCCTCCTACAAGAACTTCATTAATATTCAGTAATTAGGTTTAACTTGTGGTTGGGTGTGTTGATGGTTAGGGCTTGGGGTTTGTTAGAGATGAAAACAGTTCTATAATGCAGCACCAGAGTAAGTTGCAATAACGAAATCTAAATGTTCTCACTGTTGGGCACGGGGCTAGAACAATATTCTTTTTAAAAATCTGCTTTCTTCCCATTTCAATTATACAGAGGAAAAAAAACTGTATTAAAGTTACACTGATGGTAACCACTTTGAGCACCTCTTGTAATTGCAGAAGTCAAACGTGACTTGTATTCATCTTTTGTTATCGGTATATATTGAGTATTACAATTTTAATACAGTTTTTTTTCTTTCTTAAAATGTGTATACATTTTTTTGGCACCCTCTGTATTTTCAGTTGGAGTTTGTGAATTCCTGGGGAATCTAATTCTTTCTGTTATTTTGTAATTTAAGCGGTAGAGTAAAAAATATATATATTTCTTAGTATAATTATCAGCCTGTAAATCTTTCAGACAAAATTATGAGCTTTAGTTTCTATGAATCCTTGTTCCCCATTTTGACCTCTACTCTTGAGGGGCAATGCCATAGTTTTGGAAAAAAGACATCATAGTTCAGGTGACCACAGATAGTGAACATTTTTAATGAGAATGAGTTAACTGGGTGACAGGGGGTCTGTGGCTAGGTAAAGTACAGCATGACTGATCTTATTTGCAGTGTTCCTCTTTCTAGCAGTGGAGATGAAGATTACCTCATGAATGGTTTAGCAACAATTTGGTTACCCATCCCCCTCTGTTCCTTAGGACATATAAAATGTCAAAGAATTCTACACTGTGTATTACATTTAACACCCATCAAGTATAAGGGTTTTTTTCTTGCTATTCTTCATGTCACATTTGGTTCCTATAGGGAAGGGGGTATGGATTGCATAATAGATTCCTTCTATTACCCAAATGTTATTTAGACCATGAGCCTTGCAAGGGGAGTAAACCCTTTACCACAGTAACCATCAGCACTTCAAAATACTCAGTTGTGGATCGCCTTTTGGGTTTTTTGGACACATTTGACTCATTTATTTGGGCTGATTTTAAATTGCTTCTCAGATTCGACTGAAGTGCTAACCCTTCCACATATTCCTTTTCTCCCCTGGAGCAAATATTTTAATCTTCCATTCTTCCAGAGTTCCTCACTTTCTACCCTGGGTTATCATGATCAACACCCAAGCCTCACTGTTCTTAATGGACTGAATGCCTTTTAAATGCCAGATTGAACATCTGCTTCAACTGTGGCTACTTCAGGGACCTAAGTGTCTCCTAAAGAGCTGGTATGCAGCGTATACTTGCTGAGTGGACACGTAGAAGGTGCTAATTGGCCGAAGCAAAGCCAGTGTATGGGGAAAAGGTACTCAGCTATTAGTGGGTTTTTAGTATTTTTTGGAAAAGCCATATTCACACTTGGGATATGGCTGCAAGTGTTGAAATATACACTTGATGGCCCAGATGTCAGTTATCCCTTTACCTTCCTCTTGAAACTACTTGCCCATGTCCTCCCCATTCTAATAAGAGAAAGTCAAGTCAGTGTAGAATCTACAGAGGGTGTGCTAAGAAAAGCAGAGGGATGGGTTATATAGCATGAGCAATTTAGAACTTAGAAAACTTTATGGATTGGCATTTTCCTTTCTTCTCCTCCCAAGTTCCTTTTGTCCCATTTCATCTTTCCTTCCATAAAGCACTCTGCTCCCTGTGAATAAAATCTCTTGCTTTCAAACATTTCTGGAGGTCTCCAAATCTTTCAACTTCTATTCTATGTAGAGTTTACCCCTCCCCCCAAGTTATTACAGTGCATAGGAAAATGCCTTCTATTTAGCATCCTCCAATCTCCTTATAAGATATTGGGGGGTTATATGCATTCAATAATTAAAAAAGAACCTTTATTTAAGTTATTAAATGTTGTTAATAATTAATGCAGTACCAAAAATTAACATTGTTTAATAATATACCTGTGTTAGATGTGGCATATGGGAGTGTTCTGTAATCTACACAAAATTATAGCCATTTCTTTGTTTGGAGGAGATTAAAATAAATGAGCTCTAGGAAAATGCAAGTTATGACTCATCTCAGAAAGCTTTCAGTTTTATTGGCCTAACTGGGAATGATCAGGGAGTTCCTCAATCTGTGCAAAAGCCATTTTAAGTTAGTCACATACACCTGTACATGCATGCTGATATCCATGAGAGTAAGTTACCTGGAATTTGCACAAGAAGAATAAAGAATAAAGAATATTNCTGTACATGCGTGCTGATATCCATGAGAGTAAGTTACCTGGAATTTGCACAAGAAGAATAAAGAATAAAGAATATTTTGAACGCAACTTAAAAACTATTTTAAGTAAGCTTGCATGGGGTAAAATTTGGAAATGTTTTATACTCCAAATTCTCATTTTTTTACACTTTTATCATAAAATGCCCTTCTTCTAGTTTTCTTCCTGAAATGTATTTGGTGACTCTGGAAGACAATTGATTTAGTATTAATTTGTATAATGCTTTGTTGTTTTGATTATCATTCAGAACTGATGATTAAATAGCTATTATTATCATTTTTATTTTTAATGAGCACACTATTTCACTATTTCTCAGATGTTTTATCTTCCTGCCGATGTTTTACTCTTGTTTCCAATAGACTACTCGTCTTCCCTTAAGAAGCCATAGATGAACAGGTCCTATGGTCCCTTCCTACTCTGTCTGCCTTAATCCTACTCCTCTACCTAGACTATTGAGACCATCAAGATTTTAACTTACTTAGCATTAACCTGGAGGAATGAAAAAATCTTGATTTTGGTCAGGGAACTGACAGTGTGGGTGTAATAGGGTTGTCCCATGAGGTTACATGCACTATCAGAATCAAAAGGGGCCAGAGGGACAGACCAAGAGTAGCTTCTGCTGTGAAAACGTTTCTACTCATCTAGTTGGGAATCTCCTTGACCTCATTTTAGTAAAACTCAATTAAGTTGGTTGTTGTAGAGTGGTTAAAAGAAAGCAGCCTAGCTAAGAGTAAATGAGAGTAGGCAGGCTTTTTGAAATATCCTCCCTGCTATTAGGAGGTGGCTCTGCCTAAGATCCACATGGTGTTGAGTCATCCCAACTGGAGTGTTACCTGATGCATGAAATAAAATGGCAGAGCCACCCCAAAACCAAACCAAACACACACACACACACACACACACACACGCGCTAAAGATAAGTGATTACTTTTCTGAATTCCTTGTCCTTTAAATGGATGTCCCCCATGAGTGTTTTCAGTCAGTGCTGTTACTGTTCTACTTGACAAATTTATTTTGGAGGCAAACACATCTCTATTAAAGGCCCTAGAGTTCAACACACTTTATGTTTTTACAGGAGCATAACTGTTAAAGACACATTGAAATAAAACTATAACAAATGTTATAAAGTCATGTCACCACACTGTCTTATGGATAATCACAATTAATGTCATGTTCAAATATGAAGGACAGACCCTTCTCTATTTTAAGAAAGAAGTATTTGAAAGTAATTTACACTCTAATTATCTCAACATGAATGTCAGCTGCATTAAGTCTGCATTGCTGAAAAGGTGAATAAAGCCAGCTGCTAAACCAATGTAGTCATTTTTAGAAGAACTATTTCTTTTATTAGGTCAATTGAAACAAATTGAAACCTTTTCTCTCTCTCTCTCCCTCTCTCTCTCTCCCTCCTTCCCTCCCTCTCTTTTCCTCCCTCTCCCTCTCTCATTTTTGAGGAGCAAAAGGGGAGGGCATTACAGAGGACAGAATGACATGATGGATTAGTAGGAAGTGCCTAGGTCCAGTGTAATAGTCATTGAGGTGTCTTCAGTGTTGACAGGTTAGGTAGTAAGTAGACTTTTTTGATGCGTTGGCAGCACACAAGTGGCCATATCACACAACTGTCCATGAAACTGTAGTCCTTGTCGGCAGCGTCACAGAGAGTCCAAAGCTTGAAGCACGTGTAAGGTCTGAGACACCAGCTCCTTTTTCGAGGGCCAGGCTGGGGCAGGCGCGGGAGGGAGGGTGGTTGGAATAACCCAGGCAGAGCTTGAGTTCCTTGCAATGCTTTTGTCCTTAAAGCCACACTCTTCACTAAATATTTATTAACATTTAGTGGCCATGCTGGGCCTCAGGTGCACAGAGTTTGATTGACTCAATCAATCATGCCCCTGTTAACTATCGCAATGTTATTAGTGTTCAAATTATCACTCTGCGACTATTGTTGTCCCCTTTTAGCCTTTCTCCCAGTTCCACCCCCTCGCTGTGCATTGGCACCTAATGCACATCCTTTGAATCCATCTTCAACTATGAACTTAAAATATATAAATGCCCATCAACATATATATATATATATATAGTTTAATATATAATTTTAAAGTTCACACAAATACTTAATTGATATGGACTCTACACACTGCAACTTGATTTTTTTTTCATTCAGCATTATATTTTTGGCATCTGTCTATGTTGATAAATACAGCTTGATTCTTTTAACTGAGGCATAGTATTTCATAGTATGACTATACCATGATTTTATCTATCCATTCTTTCACTGAAAGCATTTAGATTGGTTCAATTGTTTTGCTGCTATCAGGTTTACAGTACAAACAACTCCAATGAGCAACCAGGTACATGTTTCCTGGTGAAATTGTGCTAGATTTTCCCTGGAGTAAAGGGAAAGCAAGAAGTGGAATTTCTGAGGTGTGAGGCATATATGCATTTTCAAATTTGTTTATCGAAATGGCTGTATTAAATTTTTCTTCCAGCTGAAGCACAGGACAGTTCCCAAATAAACTTACGTGCAAACAATTGTCATTGAAAAGAAAACAGGATCTGCCAGGGATGTGGTTATATTATCCAAGACTAGGGAAGTTGAAGTTGAAAGGCTTGGCTAAGGCAGACTAATGTGTGGTCACTGGGGAAGCATTTCTAGATGACCATGTCAAAGGCAGGACAGAAGCGACCATAGAATCAGCCACTGACTAGTTCTCTATTTGTCGCTTGATGGGTGCTTTTTAATAAGCTGATGGAATTTGTCTGATCACATCACGCACTGACTTCCCACCAACATTCAGTTGTCCCAGCTTATAGCCTAGCCATCCTCGGTGTAGCCCACGGGAGGCCGAGCACCATACACCGGTGTGGGCGACTGCTGAAGCGTGCAGCCACCTCTGCCAGCAGGCTTGGATGAAGCAGCTGCATAGAAAAGAGCAGTGACTGATTCACCAATCATAGGATGTATACTATTGGAACTAAAACACCTTCTGACTGTGGCGGAGACTTGCACTGATTGCTACGGGCCGTGAGTAACGCGTTGCCATCCGCGCTCACCTTGCACAGCTGGCTGCTCTGCTTTTGGCCTGGCAGCTCCGACGTGTGGGCTGATGGCCTTTCTTCCCTGGAGCCTAGTTCTGCGTCGCCGAGGCAATGGGGTGTTAAATGGAATACGAATGTGTTAGGCGGCTTGACTTGGTGTGCAGTCATTAAACTCCATATTATCGTCAACGTTTAGAAATTGGCGCGTACGATTTGACAAAGATGTCTTAATACAAATTTAGCATTAGAGGCAAGCTGAGAAATGCTGTCTTGACACTAAAATATGGTGTATGGCAACAAGCAAAGAAGATATCTGAAATCGGGATTTTCACAAATAGGTGTGATGCCCATATTTACAATGTCTGCACATTTGCTCCCATGTCGCTCTTCCTGTGATGATGGAAGCCAACCTGTGTCCTTACACGGCTAAACAAGGGGAGGGAGTTTATACTAAGGACAGTCTTGCTTTTATTTTTTTTTTAGGGACCATCTTGTAATTAGAAGGCATTTGCTTTTATCTATGCAGTATGTTTTGAAAGTGTCTTTTGGACTTCCCAAGATGCTCTAAATTTCACAAGTAATAACGATTACTGATAATAGTCACCAGACACAGTGCTAAATGCTTTCAGTCACTTGATCCTACAATTTAAAAACCAAGTATTATTACCGGCATCTCCAAAATATGAAAGTTACATTGGACTAGCAACTTAAATTAATTTATGTTAAGATGATCAGCATTAAAATACCCCTGGGAAGTGTACATTTGTTATTCAAAATTTGTGAGGCACACCCAAGGGGAAGCAGATATACCTGAGCAGGGAGGTAAGGTTTATGTTGCATCAAAGATACCTTCTCTCCAGCATTTATACAGGCAGTCATCAACCTCTAACCTCTGTACATCTTTCTTTTGTGTAATCTCTACTGTTTTACATTTTACACTGATGTCTCAGATCACTTCTCGTATGTCAAAATCAGACACATTTCTCAGTGGTCAGTGGATATTTTGAACAATATAAATATGGTGGCAGCAAATATATATCTATGATTCAATTTCAGAAACATCTTCATTTTTGTGCCTATAGCAGTGTTTGTGTAATTTAAAGTGTTGGCTTACATTTTAATTTATTTTAGAAAAAGCATCATTGAAAAAAAATATGTTCCATTGCTAGTAATGATGATAATAATAGTTATAGAGAATTCAGCTAATTAATAATTGAGATAAAGATGGATGTCATTAACCTCAACTCGGTGTGTAATGGACAAATGCAGTTTATTGAAATTGTGTATGCATGAGTTTCTGCATTTTAAAACGTAACATCAAATGCATTGTTTTATTTGGAAGCACTTTGCAGAAAACATGCCATTAACATCACGGGGCTTCCCTTGCTAGGAACTGAACAGTTTCTCACTGGTCAGATCTCCTTGCTGCCCAAAGCTTTCTTCTTGGTGGGAAGCTTGTTTTCAGCCTGCTCGCTGGTGGCAGTGCTGGAGGAGTGAATTGAAATGACAAACGGAAGGACAGACAGAGCCATCCAGGAGAAAGCCATGAGACCAAATGAAGGAAAACTCAAACCCTGAGGTGGGACAGTGGGGGGAATGCAAATAACCCGCCGGAAGGTTTTTTAACGGCTTCCCCATTAACGATTCATGAAGTGGGGCAACTCCCCAAACGTCTTTGATAGAAGTTAAGGTATAAACACAGAACACAAAGCGCAACAAGTTTCTCCAGTTAATCTTGATTCCTCTCTTCCTGTTACACCGTATCTAATCTCATAGAAAACCATGTTGACGTTTTTTTCAAAGTCTACTCAGAACAGAACTGCTTCTTATCACCTCCCCTGAGAAACCTGCCCCAGCCACCATCCCCTCTCACCTGAAGGACTGAAATAGCCTGCTGTTTCATCCTTGTGCCTCATAGTCCCATCAGCCAGAGTGACTCTTTCCACAGGAAAACAGGTTTGTGTCCCTCTGCTAGAAACTTTCCAGTGGCCACTCATCTTAGAGTGAAAGGTAAAGACTTTAACATGACCCATAAGCCGATATACCTTACAGGTAGTATGCATAGGCCACCCCCACGCCAGGTCCTCTCTGACCTCCTCGCCTCTCTCACTGCCCTCTCCCTGCACCTCCGACCACTCCTGGTTCACTGGTCTTTGCTCTGCCTTGAACTTGTGGGGCATGCTCTCTTTACACAGCTTGTTCCCTGGATATCCACAGGACTGGCTCCGTCCCGCCCTCTTTTTAAGTTTCTGCTCAATATGAATGACTAAATGAGGTCTACACTGACCACTCTTTTTAAACAAAGTAACCATTTTATTTTACAGTAGTTTCAGATTTACAGAAAAGTTGCAAAGATATCAGAGTTCCCACACACCCTATACCCCATTTCCTCTTTGTTAACATCTTCTACATTTGTCACATGTAACGAACCAATATTAATATATAATTATTCACTCAGGTCCATAGTTTACTCAGATTTCTGAATTTTTACTTAAGACTCTTTTCTTGTCCCAGCATCCCCACCGGGTACCGTTTTGTATTTAGTTGTCATGTCTCCTTAGGTTCCTTTTGGCCTTGATGGTTTCTCAGACTTTCCTTCTTTTTTTTAGCTGAGCCATCCTGCCACTTGTTGGCAGCTCTGCGGCAGCTCAGCTCGGGCCAGGAATCAAACCAGTGACCCTGTTGCTCAGAGCTCACACTCTTGAGTGAGCTCTTAAGCAACTGAGCCACTCGGGCTGGCCCTCAGTCTTTCCTTCTCTTTGATGACATTGACAGTTTTGAGGCATGCTGGTCAGGGGCTTTGTAGAATATCTCTCAACTAGTACTTGCTAATTTTTTCTCATGATTAGGCTGGAGTAAGGTGTTTTAGGGATAAGAACCACCCAGGTCAAGTTTCATTTTCATCACATTGTAACAGGGACACATCCTGTCAACACGACTTCTCACTCCCGGTGTTGACCTTAAACACCTGGCTGACATAGTGTTTGTCAGGTTTTCCCAGTGCAAAATTACTCTTTTCTTCCAAACTATAGTCTCCACAAAGAAGTCACTCCGCTCAGCTCGCACTGAAGGAGTGGGGAGTTAGGCTTCACAGTGTCTGCATAAATTATTTGGCATTTTGCATGGGAGACTATCTACCTGTCTTGTTTATTTATTCAATCATGTTTATATCAGTTGTAGACTCATCAATGCATATTTTATACTATGACTTATAATCCAACACTGTGTTACTTATTTGTTGCTCAAATTGTTCTAATTGGTCATTGATCATTTGGCTGTGTGTGTGTGTGTGTGTGTGTGTGTGTATGCGTTGGAATGTTTAACATTTCCTTTCTGACACAAAAAGATGCCCCAGGCTTATCTTGTATATACCCTACCCGAGCCCTAGAGTCAGCCATTTCTCTAAGGAGCCTTGGTTCTTTTTACTGATACCTGGGATAAGAAACCAAAATCCGGGCTCTGGATATGCTTGTTGTTACTGGGGTATTATTGCTTTTAGGCCCTCTCAGCTTCATGTATCAACCAATTTTTTTTTTAATATTACCCTTACATATCTTTGAGTCCTCACATCCTTTACTGTCTTTTATTCTCCATAACATGTATCATCTTATTACATCCCATCTACTCTAGCTATTTACTTACTTATGCATGTATTCAGAAAAATGTGATGAATCAACATTAATCTGCAAGTAGAATAACAGCATCCATGGTGATTTTCCTTCCCTGGGGATACAATTTGGTGGGGTGGTCAGCAGTATTTCTCTGAAATAGAAAGCACAGCACTGTCACTAGCAGTCCTTAGAAATAAAAGTTCGATTTCAATGGGCAACAAACAAAAACCTTCTTGAAAAAAACCTGCCCTTGCCAAAAAGATAAGTAAATATATTCTAAATAAGGTATCTAAAAAAAATAAAAAACAACATGCATATATAAATAACTATGCATATATATTCAAAGTTAGGCTATAATAGAAGCAAAAATCAGATGGACTGTGGCATTTTTCCCTTCAATATCCTTTAAAGTTTGGGGATATTTTTGGTAAGTAGAAGTTTTAATTTCTAAAACCAAAAGTAATACGTGCTTTTTCTTAATTCCTTTTTTTATATTACAACCCTACTGAAACATACTTCAGTATCTATAGATTCATGATATTTCAAGTGGCTATGTATTATTCCCCCTGTGTCATATGAGGTGTGACAATTATGTTTGTTTGCAAACTTGTTGCAACGATGTTGCTAACATTTTTTATATCGGAGGGATTATTCATTATTAATTCGTACCAACTGGACAAACAATTAACCAAGTTTATTACTGGGAAGTTCTGAAAAGGCATGAAAAAGTTAGGTGAAAATGACCTCAACTTTTTGCCAACAGTTCATGGCTCTTACATCACAACAATTCACCAGCTCATACGGCACTGCCTGTGAGCCAGTAAACAAATAACTATATCGGAACACCCTCCCTCTCACCTGATCTGGTCCCCAATCACTTTTTATCTGAAGATAAAGGAAATATTGAAAAGAAGACATTTGATGACATTCAAGACATCAAGGGTAGTACAACAGCAGCTCTGAAGGCCATTCCAGAAAAAGAGTTCCAAAATTGCTTTGAAGGATGGACTAGGTGCTGGCATCAGTGCAGAGCTTCTCAAGGGGAGTATTTCGAAGGTGACCATAGTGATATTCAGCAATGAGGTATGTAGCACTTTTTCTAGGATGAGTTCATGAACTTAATTGTCAGACCTCATTGTATTTGATCCTGTTTACCCTCATCTACCACCCCTCCCCCCTTACCCTCTGGTAGCCACTAAACTATTGTCTGTGTCTATTAGTTTTTGTTTTTTTTGTTTGTCTTGTTCCCTTGCTGCTTTCAGTTTTATATCCACATGCGAATGAAGTCATAAGGTTCTCGACTTTTTCTGTAAAATGTCCTTTGATAGATGATTGGATTTTTGACTTTATGTGTTTTTGTTTTGTTTTGTTATAAATGTTTTAGTTGTAATAAGTCTTTTCCATTATAACTTCTGGTATTAGTGTCATGCTTAAAAAAGTAAAAGAAAAATTCCATTTTAATTCATGTTTATATTGTATTAGGAACATATGTTTATGTTTTTGGAGTATATTAGTGGTGTTTGGGGATGGCTAAATATGTAAGCAATTGACTTCAAATTGCTGTCTTAGAATCAGGTATCATTTTATTTTTAATTGAAATAAGATTTTAAAATTTAAACTGTTGGCAGGGGAACCTCATAACCTCTTTATTTATTGCTTAACGAGGAAAAGGAAGTGCTTTGAATTTTCTCATTTTGTATCAATGTTGACATTCAAAAAAAAATTACTTGCCGAGCATATGAATATAAGTGCTTTGTTCTCAACATTTTTTCAATGAGAAGAAATTGAATTCATGTATTTTTTGCTGTTTTAGAAAAAAAAAGCAGTTTTTAAAAGAGGCAAATTAAATATTCTATTAAATTGGTAAAATTTTGCATTCAGTTCACCTTACGGGAATACGTTATTCCAGTAAATACGTTATTGCTGGCAAATGAAGGGTAAAGAAGATGTTACATAAATTCATATTAGCGCTTACAGTTCACACTTGCTATAAAACCGTGGATTCAGAAAACAGTCATAGTCAGTATTTATTAATGATTTTAAACCAGATTCTCCAGTCTTTTTTCTGATGGCATAATCCAAATGTGGCAAATTAATAGATATTTTGCACCTAGAGTGAATAGTGTTTCTTCTTCCTTATGTTTCCTGGGGGTGAAAGGAGGGGGTGACCAGGAATCTCTGAGAACTGTCCATTGCTTAACCTCTGCTGCAGAACCATACTTTCTAATGAGAGAAGAATGGACAGAGTCCTTAGGGAAGTGGGCCAGAGAACACTGAAAAACGGTGAGAAATCATAGCATGACCGAGCAGTCCACCTGCATAAGCTCTCCCTGCTCCCTGACTTTCTGGGTCTCTAAACCTGAGCATCTTTGACGGTAGCATGCCAGGCTGCTGCCACTGGGCATGCGAACAGACCATCTACAGGCAACCGTCGACTTGGCTCCCTGGAGCCTTCATTGGAACCCAAACTGAGCACCCAATGGGCAATCTTTAAATTCCACTCCAAATAATTATATTTACACAGTAGAGATAAAGCACTCAATGCGGTGTGGGGCTTAAGGGCCCTGAATTAGCCACATTGATCTGGGTGAGTGATGGGTACGATACGTTCCCCACTGCAGGGCAAACCTCACCGAGTGAAGAGCTTTATCTTCTATTTAAAAACTCTCAGGACAAATCCATCAGGCTATTTGACAGGTAAATTAAGCAGGATTCCAGCTCCCAAGGAGCCCAACTCATATTCCTATCAGGCAGCAACAAATCACAGCTTTTTCCATCCGCTGGGCTTCCCTTCAGGAGCTTAACTGGCTCTAAAACGAGCGTCGGAATTTATGCCCCTCAGACTCCCTTTCCGTCCAAGCCGAGTCACCGAGAGCCACCCACAGCTGCTGCTGCTTCTCCTGGATGTGGCTATTTCCGGAGCAAGTTGGCTTTTCTTCTTGTACACCCTACCAAAGGGCAATCCATTCATTCACTGTGCTGGGGGAAGAAAGCTGTGGCAGTTACAAGGCACATTCTGGTCACCAGCGGACTATGACACTGAAGTAAGGGAATTCCACTTAGGGACAGAGAGACCCAGTGCTCCCCACTTACTTACTTTCACTATAATTAGAGAAGAAAACATAGCCCAGCCAACAAAACAAAAAACAAAACAAAACAACACCTGTGGAGGTCACTTTCCTGACGATTGAAGAGAGACACTGTAGGCGACAGGAAGAAACTAAATAAACAAATCACATGTCAGGTATGTATTAACCATGTAATGTATCCAGGCACCTGACACACAGTAAATGGTGAACAATACACCTGAGGCCTTGTCCACAGGAATAAAACCCTCACACCCCGTGCATATAGTTTATAAGTGTTAGAGAAATACGTATGAATGGCAGATACTTCCTAGTCGTCACCCCTTCATCACAGTGGCCACTGTGTCTCTCGTGCTTTCTAGGACCCTAACCCTGAACAAACACCTTAGTCTAATTTAGGCCTTATCCAGCCCTATCAGTGATTTATTATTAGTCTGATTCCACAGGTAAAGCGATTTGTGTTCAGGATGTTTCATCCAGTTCTTTTTGTCTTCAACAGATACATATCAGCTGTGAACCAGGCACCCACCTGGGTCTTGCCCTAGAGATCTGGGGGGCTCCCAAGTCCCCCAGCCACCAGGCTGTGCTTCTTTTCACACTGCCATCTCCTGGTTGGTATGCCCCATTCCTTTCTAGGGGTGTTAGTCTAGACTGCACCATAATGAGGGGCTCTCGGAAGTGATTAACTGATCAGGACACATCATCAAACTGAATGCAGTGTCTATTGTGGCAAACCCTGCTGTGGATTCGGATTCCCATTTGAAGCAAAGAACTTGACTTTGATTCCTTTGGGCCCTCCCTTTGTGTCAGAGCCTGTGCCCCTGCTCTGAGGAACCTAGTATGTTGTCTTGATAAGCCATGTGGTGTTCTGGTGGGGCTTAAATTAAAAAATTAAAAATTAAATTGATTAAAAAATAAAAAGAACCTCAATTTAAGGTTCTTGCCAATCCTCATGGGGACTCAGTTGCTGTACTCTCAACCCCCAGCTCCATGTTAGGGGGTCCATCTACCTCCCGTGCCCCTCAGATGGCCTGCTCACAGCTCAGGGTTGCATAGGTGAGCCACTGAAATTCCCAGTCACCTGCCAGATGTACGAAACACAGGACATCTTTGACTCCTTCCTTTCTTTCACCTCCATATGAAACCCACCCAAAATTCCTGTTTAGTCCACCATGAAAATAGTCCTGACTCTATCCATGTCCCTTTACCTCCTGGCCCCAAGTACCGTCATCTCTTCCTGAGCTACTGAGATGTAATTGCTGTCATGTGGACTCCTCCAGCCTGTTCTCCACCTGCAGCTGGAGTGACCTAATCAGACCTGATGACTGGTTCCTTGCCACCATGCCATGCTCAAAACTCTTTAATAGCTCTCTATTCTTAGGATAAAACAAAACTCCTTAACTCTTTTTCTGTTAGTCTACTTTTTTTGTTGTTTTTGTTATTTCATTTTTAAATAATCTATTTTGGAAGGCTTTTTAATTTATAGAGAAGTTGCCAGGATAGTACAAGTAATTGCTGTATACCCTTCACCCAGTTCCCTTTTAATGCTAACACCTTACATTATTGTGGTGCATTTATCAAAATTAGCAAATTAGCATTGATGCATTACTATGAACTAAAATCCAGAATTTATTAGGGTTTCATCATTTTTTTCCACTAATGTCCCTTTTTTGTTCCAACCTCCAGTGCAGGATATCACATTGCAGTGAGACTAATTAGGTTTTTGACCAAAGGGACTATGGAATTTAATGTCCAATATAGGATTTTTTGAGAAAGACGATACGATGAGCCATGCCCCATGGGAAGCAGGTATTGAATGGGGTTGTTCCAGGTCACCCTATCCAGAGTGGCCAGGAAGGTGGTGCTTCTCCTGCCTTTAACATCATTTCACACTCTCAAGAAAGGCCAGCCTTCTTTCACTCCTGGTGCTCATTTTCTCTTCCTATATGCTCTTTGCCCTCGCCTCCGCCTAGTCGTTGACTGTAAACCTTCCCTAACCACCTCTACTACATCAAATCCCATCCTCACATTCTCATATTTTTTCTTTCTAGCTGGCCGATAGCCTTGTACTTATTCTTGTGAGATTATTTTATTGATGTCCCTCTTCCTTATTAGACAGAAAGGGCCATGAAGGAAGGAGTGATATCTCATATTGCCTTCCATTGTCTCCTTGTGCCAAGAATACAGAGTGGGTATTGAGGACTATTTGCTGAATGATTGAATGAATAACCCTCTTTGACACCAAGTGCCATTCGGCACATGTCATATTTTCGGAATAGCTTGCTCCATCTGCCTGGCAGGCATTCCTTCCTCTGGGTCCTTCCCGAAGCATTTGCCTCATTGGTGGACAGGTCTAGTTTTCAGGCTTTGTGCATAGCAGGCGTTGGAGACATAGTTGTTCAATGAATGAATGTCTATATTCATCTACTTGCCTTTGCACTCTGTAATTATCAGGACTCTTTCAGTTGTAAGTCACAAATTCCTATATGTTTATCAAAAATAACATGGAAGGGGGAAATAGTGACTCATGTACATAGCAAGTAGAGGGGCTGGCTAGTTTCCATTTTGGCCTTGATTCAGTCAGGTACTTAGATGAGGCCACCAGGATGGCATCTCTCTTCATCTGTCTCTACTTTGCTTGTCTTTGCATTGAGTCCATTCTCAGGCAGGTTTTTATCATGTGGTAAAAATGACCAGTGTCCACTTCAGACTTACAAGATCCTTAAGAGTCAAAACTCAGAAGATGAAAAACTCTCATCCTGTCAATATCAATATCCATCACCCACAAAAGATTCCGATTTGTAGGGAAACAGGCCCACCAATGAATCAATCTCTATGGCTGGGGAAGTGAGTTCTTTTATTGGCCATTGGAACGGACACGCTCACCCCTCTGGATGGGGGAGTCCAGGCCTCGTGATTCAAGGTTCTGCTGGGTGGAAATGGGACAGAGGGAGCAGTTGAGCTGTTCATTGTAATCCTCAACTTCCAGAAGTTTCACAGTAAGAAATAGATTTCGAACCTCCCTATGGGATTTAGTTTTACTAATTTAAAAATGTTTTAATAATAGTGATTTTTTAAAAGAAACTGAATGAAAGATAATAATGTTAATTTGCATGCAGCAATAAACCACAGTGTTTTTCCCTGTATAGTACTGATAAATATCTTTATAGAATAAAATAGTTGAAGGAGTATTAAGCAGTATTAACAGTTTTTCTGAAAAATACCATCCAGGTCAGTTTTCTCTGGGTGCCTTTCAAGCTCTCAACTTTTAATTTAGGAAGTTCTGGTGTTTGGGCTCAGTGTCCTGTATTTTATCTGGCACGTTTTCTGGCAGTAGAAAAAAAAATTAAACTGTTCCTGTTTCTAGCATCCTTTTGGAATCACTTTATTTTCAGGCCATCAGTGAAAGGACATTTATAAAGGAATAATCTACTAGGTAAGATAAGCTTCTGTTTTGTAGAGGAATCATAGAATGGCATGTTCCAATTAATATTCTGGTTAACTTGGAGTTACCAAAAATACTCTTCATTGATTCTATTCATTCTCTTCATGAAAGTAAGACCTTAAATGATTGAATCTTTCAAATGTGATTTGGGGGGAATGTAAACACATGTATGTTCTTTAATTTGAGCATCACAGTTCAGGCAGCTGTGAAAAAGATTTGGACCTTCTGATTGTTTAGATCAGGGACTGGCAATCACTTTCTACAAAGGGCCAGGCGGTAAATATTTTAGGCTTTGCAGATCGTATGGTCTTCATCTTAACTACTCAAAAGGGTAGCAAAAGCTGCCACAGGCAATACGTAGGTGAATGGGGGTGGCTGTGTTCTAACAAAACTGTTTACAAAAGCAGGCAGCAGACAGATTGGCCCATGGGCCACAGTTTGTAAACCCCTATTTAGATTCTGCATGAACAGAATTTATGGTTGTTCTTTTGTGATCATGGTCAAATGTTGCTTAATTGTTTACAGCTTGCTTTGATAGCATGGTTTAGGGAGAAGAAATTGGAAGCTCCAGGGGCCCAGGGTATATATGTTGACCCTGCAAGACTCAATTTTCTAAATTGTAAAATGGAGCTAGTGACAACTGCTCTACCGATCTTAAGGAGCTATTCTGGGAATCAAATAAGGGAATGTCTAGGAAAGGGAATTGAAAATTTGAAAGTTTCTTGCCACTGTAAGGTAGTATGTTAACTTTATGGCATTTCAGTTGTCAAAATACTTTAGGAAAAGGGAAGCACATATCTGAAAAAGAAATGAATAATATGTGTATCAGTTAGGGACCCTCTAAGAAACAGATGGACACATGCATATTAAGATAATTTTTGTAGGGTTTTATGAAGGACTATTTAGAAAGATATTGGCAAAATATGAAGGAACTGCAAGAGATAGTGCAGGATTCTGGAATAAGCAACGTCAGCTTTTATGGCCTGAGATCTAGAAGGAAGAAGTAAGTAGGATAGGACTTCCATTAGAGTGGCTGTGCTCTTTGGTCAAATGATACAACTAATCTTAGATGACCCTGGGGGACAAATATCCTGCCCTCACACTCATTTTCTTTCATCTCTTATTGATGCCCCCAACTGGTGGAACCCAACCAGATATCATTCTGTACAGGTGAGAAACCTAGGGTGGAGAGCAGGAGAATGGTGGTTGAGAGGGGATATGGAGGCTTGAATAGAGGCAATCCAAAGCGACATATATATCTTCTCATCAAGCCCACACACAGCTTATCAGTGGTATTCTGCATGCTGCACTTCTCTCCTTTTCCTTTGTGGGCATGTTTATTTGTTGTATTGCATTGCATTATTATCAACTAAACTTCATGTATAAAATTATACAGATTGTAGAGTTAATTGTACAAGTTATATGACTCTGGAATTAAATGGAATTAGGTGAAACATTTTAAAACAGCCAGCCTACAGAAAAATTCAAAATTTGGTGAAAAATGAAAGTAAGATAAAATGTGTCCTGCTACATGTTTTGTTTTGTTTTTACATTTTCATTGAATTGGTGTTCTCTATTATTACATTTAATTATATTTGCCCTGCAGTGAATGGGAAAATCTGTTAAAAGTTATGATGCATTTTTGTAAATGTGCAAAAAAGGAATCTCTTTTTGTTGCTAGTAAAAACATTGGTTAACATTTTGATCAGTGTACATGTTTAGATTCATTTTTATCATATTTATCAATTTGACTCAAACTCAAGTAACTACAATTTTCAATTAGCTTTTAAAAATAAACCCACATTTTTAAGAGAAAGGAGCTATTTTTTAAAAGCCTAGAGTAAGAATTGATTTTTGGGAACCCTGACAATTTCCATGCCATGGCCCAGGATGAGCCTCTGGTCATCTGTCCATTATGCCTTTAAGTCTAGGACAGAGTCCAGTATTGGGTGGGAGGAAGGAGCGGCCACTTTGAAGGTTCCTTTGAACCTAGAGATACCGGAAGCCCAGAAAGGACAGGAACTGTGACGCTGGGCATTGTGGGGTCCTGATGACCTTGATCGAGTGTATGTAACCAAGGAAGGAAAGAGGGCTATTATATTTAAACACACACACACACACACACACACACACACACACACACACACGGCAGAAACACAAATAGCTACCTGGACAACTCTCAATTTTCAGAACATCTGAACAATCCAGATTCTAGTTTTGGTTAGAGCATTTTGATGAAAAACAACTCCTTACACATGTGTCTTCTCATTCTTCTCAGCTTGTTAGAGGGAGCCCCACTACCAGTACTTCAGAAAGGGTTTCTCTGACTAATAAAAGTAGGGTTATTATAGGTATATAGGTATAGGCGTATAGTATGGGTGGATCCTTATGGGTCATGTTTTCAGTAGTAATTATTTTTAGTTATTTGTTGACTTGTTTTTCATCTGTCTCACCCACTTGACTGTAAATTTGTGACTTGTTTTCCATTGTATCTCATATTTAGCACAGTGCATGACACAGAGTGCATGCTCAATAGGTAGGCTTTTAAAGGAATGGATATTTCATCCCCAGGTAAAGGGACCGTCAACATGGCAGGCTGCTGAACACATATGAGGGTAGAGCTATTGTTAGACTTGCCTGAATGTCTGTCCTAATGTAGTTTGGAAAGAATTGGGCTTTCTATGTTACTGATGTGCTTTCTTCATTATCATAGACAATGGAAGTGGGTGTGAAAAGTAGCTTGTGAAAATAATGCATATGTCAAGTTCTAAAATATGCAGCGCCACACATCATGAGGATTGACACACAGACAGGATCTATGTAAATGAATTACTGATCAAAGATAAACTTGTTAAGAAAGCAGACTTTCCATGACACCAATCTATACATTTCTGAGGTTTTCACTGCATTATTCATTTATAGAAAGTGTTCATGGGTCTTGGCATTTACTTTTAAAAGTGTATAATAGTCTTTGGAAATGTCTTTTCAAACATACTTTTTTCTAAGGGCAGGATTTAGAACATTTTGGGATAAAACAATTTGACAAATGTTATTTAAACAAATTATTTCTGGAATCGAAGTACTGGGTTTCAAATTCAGATGCTATGTGTTATATAACTTCACTAAGTCTCAGCTTTTTCAAAAGTAAAATTGGGAGGAGAATATGTTAATATAATATCTGATTTGTGTGTGTGTGTGTGTGTGTGTGTAAGAGAAATATAGAGATAGATGAGAGAGGAGGTTAGATTGATAGATGATTAATAGATAGATATACGATAGATGATAGATAGATATAGATGATAGATAGGTAATAGATAGAGAAATGAGAAAATCTACATAAAGTACTTAGCACAGTGTTGGCCATATTTATTCTGTTAACACACTTTTTAAAAAATTTAATTATACGAAATTGTTTTCTGAATTTGTTAAAACAAATCTTTTGGTATGAACATGTTTCCTTTTCACTTATATCTTACTTTTGTCCTCTCTTTCTCTAATTTATTCCAAAATGCAACCATTACTTTCACTCTTTGGGGAGAAGGCAGGCCACAGTCTCAGAAAAGTTGAAGACAAAGCATGTAGCCTTATAGAGCCTGTGTGTGGTGGGGTATTTGCAAGTGATTCATTTGAGAAGTGATCTCAGGCTGGACGAGTGGATCATTGGTTAAGAATTGGCTTGGGAGCGCGAGCTCTGAGCAGCAGGGCTGCCAGTTCGGATTCCACACGGGCTAGTGATGCTGTGCCCTCCATAGCTAAGATGGTGAACAACAGCTCGACCTGTAGCTGGGATGCCGTGAGTCACCGGCGATGGTGTAGGCTGCAGTGGGGCTGGCTGGCAGCTGGCGTGCTTTTTCGTGGGCTGCTGGGAGCCACCTGAGCGGCTGTCCAGTAGCCAGTGACCCATCTGCCTCTCCCGGGAAGAGCGCAATGCTAATACCAACATAAGCCAGTGAAGCAACATCCTCCACAACTAGACTGAAGAACAAAAGGACAGCAACTTGTCTGTTCCCCTCTCCCATTTCCCAATAAAATCTTAAAAAAAGAAAGAAATGATCTCATCCAGTGATATCACTGTCATCTTTTAGATTAGTTGTCATCTTGGCAATCACAGAATCCTGTTCCCAGCAGGAATTGTGTGTTTGATCAAGTTATGGCAATTGATGGTTATGATTCTTCAGTTATCCCTGTAGCCATTTTTTTGCCATGTGACTTGTAGTATCTCTCATGAAATAGGTGGCGCCTGTTTTCTCATTCTGTTCATTCTGAATTGGCCCTGTGTCTCGCTTTGGACAAAAAAACATTGGCAGATATGACTCTTTCAGAGACTTGAACAAGCTCTTGCACACTTCTGTTCCCCTCTACCTTCCCTTGAGAACATGCTTGGACAGTGGAGAAATAGTAAGCAGAGTGGAGTTGCTGCACTTACCCCAGCTAAAGCCATCCTAGATTAGGTAATTAATGGCCTGCTGAACCCCAGACACCTCAGTGAGTCCGGCTGAGACTAGGAGAATATGCAGCCTAGTCCAGCCTAAATCACCCACCTAAAGACTCATGGGCCAAATAGTAATTGTTTTAAGTCACTGCAGTTGGGATAGTTTGTTACTCAACATTGTTGTGGAAATATATAGCTGATATTGACTATGAGATTAATAGTCTCATGGAACCCTGTGTGGAATCTTTCTAATGTATAACTGAATATATCATGTCATACCTAAGTGGCTCTGCATTAGTTCAGCCCTGCTTATCTCATCCATTTATCCCCTTTCTCCCTATACCCTTAACACTGTGCATCTTTCCATCCTGTACTTATATTTCTGAATATGGCCTATTATCTGTCTTGGGCCTTAGGTTGTGTTGCCTAAGAGACTGTGTCCAATATGAGAGAGTTAAATTTCCACTTGTTTCTTGGTTCTCATTTTAGGAAGCATTTTCTTTGGAAAACCTAGTTAGGCTTGCTAGGAGAAGGTTACATGATTGTCCTCTGGGTTCCTGTATCACTCTGTCATTTAACTTTTCCTGGTACATATAACTTGTTGATGTCTTTGCCTGCTTCTTAGCTTTGCTCACTGGAATTCATGTTCTTATTGGGCCCAAAACATGTGTTTTGTGAACTATTGTATCTCTAGTAGGAAGCTCAGTGCCTGGCACACAGTATGTGCTGAAATAATAGATGCCAAAGGAATGAATGAACAGGTATTAGAATCATGGGTGAATAGGGAAAGGATGATATTGCGAGGGCCCCATCCCCTAGGACAAAGATATGTGGACTTGACAGGAAGGAGAACACTAGGTCCATCTGCAACTTGGTAATGTTAAATACAGAATAGTCTTCTGCTCTGTAGAACCTCTTGTATTGGTTTTGAGTAAAGACCAAACACCCTCCAGATTGCTAAAATAAAATGAGAACGCTTGATTTATAAGTAATCTATCTGCCTAAAAAGGACAATCTGAATGGAGTCTGCAAACGAGGCAGCATGTACTGAACTTCAGTCTTTTCTCTAAGAAAGTAAAAGAAAATGGAAGAGAGGCTGTGTCTAGAATTTCTTTTATAAAGAGCTACTTCCAAAATTTGGATATTATTTTAAGCATCAAGTGTATGGGTTGAAGCAAATGAACGATCAACAAAGGAGAGACGCAATCTTTTGGCAGTAAAGATCTGTTTCTGTGTGTTACCAGAAGAAATTATGAGTCAGTGACTCAGAAATATCTAATCTTATGGTCATAGGATTGTAGATAAAGGAAAAAAAACAACAATCTTGGAGATGATCTAATCTATGTGTCTGGCAAAGTAGTGAACACACACTTGATGCCTTCCATCTACTCGGACTCTGTTCTGCTACAGCAATTAGAATTCAGCTCCTTCAGGTCTTTCCTTTGGGTACCCACACTTCTGTTGTCTTGGGAATTTAGACGTTTAAATTTAAGTTGTAACCCATTGGTTGAGTTTACCCTTTCTCACTTGGCAAATAAAGAAAATAATCCCCAGACGTTGTGATGGCCCGAGTTAACCCAAATGCGACGAGAAAGGTAAAATTCAGTTCTGGAAACTTGCAGCCCACCCAGCCCTGTTTCCCCACGATGCACTCTCTTTGACCCCTTTCCTCACACATTCCATTGGGTTGTGCAGAATCTTCATGGCTGGAATGAATACAAATTGAAGGGGAAGTTAAATCCATCTCAACTTGAAAACGTAGGGGAGATTTAACATCCTTATGTCCTTTGGAATGCAATGGCGCATTCATGGGTTATATAGTCAGCAAACTCAAGGTCGAGCTTTTAGTTGGTGTTCAGCCTAAAGTGTGTTGTAACACTGACAGACTATATTTATACAGTGGTGCTGAAAGATTCAAATAAATATATACCAATGTTGATCCTACCAGACGTATGCAGTGCAGCTGATAGAGTTAACATCAGTTTTGGAGTTTGTAATTGTTTACCCATATGTTGCAAATGACAGTTTCTCTAAACTACAATAATTTGGCACTTCATTCTGTAGACTTTTTTTTGGGGGGGGGGAAGAGAAAATAATGTGTTTACTGTTGGTAGGCCTTGATTTCTAGACTATATTAGTAAGAGAAAAAAATATTAGGGACCTGGCTTTCAGTCAGCTCTTCAATCAGTTTTATGGGAATTCCATCTCCACAATCTTTCTAGGTAGCAGTTTTTGCTTCTCCCAGTGCCAAAAGAATACATATCTTATGCCCTCTGTTTCTCACAAGGGAAGATGTCACAGATCTATGGTCTTTGGAGCTGTAGGATAATGTATTGTTTATACTTGAGATCTGTGCCCATATTTCTCTTGTCCCATGTGCCCCAGGGACCCTCGTCTCCACAGGGTTCAATCCCTAGTCTACTTTCTGCTCATATCTCTAAGGCTAATGACATGGTTTCTCCACTTTCCTTGAGGAGAACTGCTCCCATGAGGGAGAATGATTTCTCTCAAATGGTGGTTCTTTGGATTCAACTGGTATGAACCTCTCAGCACTAAAAAGGTTGCCTTGTAGTATCCAGTATAGAGCTCTCAGATAAACTTGACAAATGAGCACATCTGGTAGATACTCAGTACAGCTCCATGGGATTCTGCTCCCAATGACATGCACTGCATGCCTCACAGCTGTGCACACGTCCTTCCGACCCTCTCCTGTTCCTGCCTGTCTGGGGGACCCTCCAGAGGAACTGATAGCCTCCTGCTTCTGTCCTTTACATCGAGTCTTAGCCTAATGAGCAGGGAACATTCCTGTTTCCAAGCAGCTGAGCACATCTGGTGCACACTGTACATCTGGTACCCCTTATCTGAGCGCTCCTGAGATCCTCCTCTGATCTTCTATACCAGTGACTGATTGCCAAGGTGAAGTGTCTACACTGACAATCTAATAATGTGCTGGAGATAATGTTTAAATCAGGTATAAATGTATGAGTGAATGAGAGGGCTATGTAGGCCACCATAAGGACAGGATGCCATTTATTTTTGTTCAAGATTTAAAAAATATAGCTAACACATAATATATTAATTTCAGGTGTATACCATAGTTATTCAACATTTATATCCCTAAAGAAGTGATCACCATGTTAAGTCCAGCAACCATCTGACACTGTACCATACTGTCGCAGTATTCTTGACTATATTCCCTATGCTGTACGTTACATCCCCATGACTCATTTGTTTTATACCTGGAAATTGGGACCTCTTATTCCCCTTCACCTTCCCCTCCTTTTTAAAATGTTCAATTACCATTGACATTCAATATTATTTTATATTAACTTCAGGTGCACAGCATAGTGGTCAGACATTTATATAATTTAAGAAGTGATCCCCCTGACTAGTCTAGTACCTACCTGGCACTATACATAGTTATTACCATATTATATGCTTTACATCCACATGGCTATTTTGTAACTACCAATTTGCACTTCTTAATTCCTTTACCTTTTTTCACCTTGCCCCCCACCCCCTCCTATCTATCACCTCAACATATCTAGTACCCCTCTGACACCATATATAGTTATTACAATGTATTAATGATATTCCATATGTTATACCCTACATCTCCGTAACTTTTTAACAACCAATTTGTACTTCTTAATCCCTTCCCCCTTTTTCACCCACACTCCCAACCCCCTCCCATCTGGCACCCATCAAAATGTTTTCTGTGTCTATGAGTTCGTTTCTGTTTTGCTTGTTAACTTTATTCTTTAGATTCCACATATAAGTGACATCACACTGCATCTGTCTTTCTCTGACACTCCACACAACACAATATCCTCCAGGTCCATCAGTGCCTCCATAGATGGCAAGAATCCATTCCCTTCCATGGCCGAGCAATATTCCATTGTATGTATGTACCATCTCCTCTTTATCAGTCCTCCCATTGGTGGACGCCCAGGCTGCCTCCACATCTTGTCCATTGTAAACAATGCTGCAAAGAACATATGGATGAGCATGTCCCCTCAAAGCAGCATTTGGGTTTCTTCAGATAAATACCCAGAAGTAGGATTACTGGGGCCTTCATTGTCTCTTCTTATAGCCTTTGTTTTAAAGTCTGTTTTGTCTGGTATAAGTATTGCTATTCCAGCTTTTTTGTTTGTTTCCACTTTATGAAATATCTTTTTTCATCCCTTTACTTGCTGTCTGTGTGTGTCTGTCAATCTGAAGTGAGTCTCTTGTAGGCAGCATGTGTAAGGGTTTTGTTTTCTTATCCATTCAGCCCTCCTATGTCTTTTGAGTGGAGCATTTAATCCATTTACATTGAAAGTATGCCTTTTGTTTCTTTGTCTTGTTCCTTTGTTGCTTTCAGTTTTATATCCCACATGTGAGTGAAGTCATATGGTTCTTGACTTTTTCTGTCTGACTTAGTATTTCGCTTAGCATAATAATCTCAAGACCCATCCATGTTGTAGCAAATGGCAGTGTTTCATCTTATGGCAGAGTAGTATTCCATTATGTCTATCTTCTTTATCTAATCATCTATCAAAGGGTACTTTGTTTCCAGAGGGCAAGGGGGGATGGTAGAAGAGGGTAAAGGGGGTCAAATATGGTGATGGAAGGAGAACTGACTGGGTGGTGAGCACACAATGTGATATATAGGTGATGCATTATCAAATTGTACACTTTAAATCTATGTGATTTTACTAACCATTGTCACCCCAATAAATTTAATTTAAAAAAATTAAAAAAAAAGTTTTGACTGAAAAAAAAGAAAGTATGCCTTTGACACCCCCAGCCTGAGTCACAGTCGCTCTACCTGAGCCCAAGGTGAGTGCTTGCGAGCGAGTGAGTGTGCAGCGCAGGGCATTTAAGAGGACACCTGGGTTTCCTGCTGTCTTTCATTCATCCCAATCAGTCAGGATCCCCACTGGTTTTCATAGCCAGACATGGAGGTTCCTCTTCCTGGAACCAGTACTCCGGGCTGGGAGGCCTGGTGTGGGGGGTTTGGGGCCCCTCGCTTCTCCGGGGGGAACCTCCGTGGCCAAGACATCCATCCCCCTGATCCTCAACCACTACATGGAGGTTTGGGGCCTGGTCTGCATCTCCACCCCTTCTACCAGCCTTGCTGTGGTTTATTCTTTATGTTTTTAGCTATAGGACTCCTGTTTGGCTAGATTTCAGATGGTTCCCCAGGTTGATTGTTCTATAATTTAGTAGTAATTTTAATGTGTTTATGGAAGAATGCAGGCACAGTGTTTCCCTAGTCCACCGTCTTGGAACTCTTGACAGTATCCCATTTAATAGGTCCCCTAGCTTTATACTTATGAAGAGACTTAAATTTGCTATCTGGGAGACTTATTCACCATTGTAAAATCTTTTCTAGATTATTTTCTATGTGATATTCTAAACTTTTCCTCCCTTCTAATTCTCTGTCTGCCCTTTACTGCTTCCTGTATTCAATTGCTGTTATGTATTTCATTTGCCTTTAATCATGGTGTCCCCACCCTGAAATGCCTCCCTTCAATTTTTGACATATTAAAATGTATTCAAATGACAAAGCCCAGGGCAGATGTCCCAGGAAATGTGAACAAACACTACTTTATGTTTCCATGAGAAGTAATTGTTTCCTCTCCACATTCCCACTGTGTGCTGCTCACAGTGCTAAGAGTTCATTTATCCCATCATGTACTGCTATTTATGTTGGATGGATATGTACATTTATAATACGCATGAGTATGTTTATCTTTAATGTTATATATGTATATATAAATATTATGGATTCACAGAGGGCCTTAAAAATAGGAGACTCTCAATAACTCTTAAATAAAGAGATATTCTGAGGTGGGGAGCTGAACAAAAGAATTTTTTCAAACCACATTGACTGGATTATTTTATTGAAGAAACATTAAAATGAGCAGATGTGACTATTCTAGTAATAGCCAATTGCTATGGACAGTGATTCTCATGCAAAACCTATGACTTCTAGAAGTTTAGATTTATTCTGAGTTACCAAAACACAATTTCAACAAAGCACCCAATTCTGGACTCACATGGTTTGTAAAAAGATGGAATATAATATAGACTCTTGGTGATAAAGCTTCAAGGTGAATTCATGAATGTCATGGGAAGTTGTTTTTTGTTTGTTAGTTTGTTTGTTTGTTTGTTTTTAATTCCTTTTCTAGACATATTGTTGCAATTTAACCAAATATCTGTGCTAACATTTGTGTCATTCAGCACCATAGCAGGGAAAGGCAACAAGTGGATCACTGAACAGAGATGAAAAATTTGAATTTCACTAGGAAGCATGGCTTCTCTCTTTAATAATAGAAACATAGAAAAACAAGAAATTTAGAAAAAAGAGATCAGGAAGATGCTATTTACAGACAGATATAATTTTTGTACTGACAAGTTGGGCAGAAAAAAAATCACTGAGAGCCCCCTGATTTTCATGTGCTGAACACAAAACCACGGGGACTAACTAAGAAGCTTAGGAAAGCATTTTCATCAGCAAAGGCTTCAGGCTCCTCCAGCTACTTGACAAGTCTTCTCTGACCTCTGTCAGTTGTTCCAAGGGACCCAGGACAAGATAGATAAAGATCTTTAAGTAGGCAAAGCATGAGTTAATCACCCAGGGTGATCATCTATTAAATTGTTTTCATCATGATCTGAACTGTAAAGGTATATTATAGGACAGTAGTATATCATTATGGAATCTAGATCCATTGGTGTTGGTTTGTGAAAAATATTTGTTTAGAAGCAATGCCAGAGTAAAGAAGTATATTTATTTAGAGTTTAGAACCTGTCAGTTCTTTAACTTAGTAGAGTCTCAGCCATCCTAATCTATGCAATGGTATAATAATGCTTACAATGTGGAGTGGTTGTGACAATTAAATAATATATAAAATGCTTAGTGTTGTGCTTGGAGCTTAAAGAATTCTCAGCATATGTTAGTTCTCCTAATGATAATACTTACATTCATTCACCACTTACTATTGCAGATACTACTCTAGGACTTCATATGTCTTAGCTCCTTTTGTCCTTGCCACAAACCCTATCAGGTCCTCAAAGTGCTATATATCACACAAGAAGTTTACTGTAAGCTTTGCCAGCTGATTGCTTAAGTGGTCTATATAAAATATCCTTTCTTATTTAGTACTCAAAGATTAGTTCACAGGGTCAAAGAAATTTTCCACTAATGTGGCTAGAACGTATTACACCCATTATTAAAAATGTTATGACAGCATAATAATTACTTTACAATTGCTTTACAGTTATAAGAACTACTACACACATATCTCATTTGATCTTCAGAACACTTCTATTGAATAGGAAAAGTAGTTATTGTTATTACGCTTTAGATTTAAAAGAACTGAAACTCAGAAAGAGTAAGCAGCCTACAGTATCACATAATAGAAATGAAGAGCCAGATCTCTGAATTCTCATCTAACATTTCAAGTCTCATATTGGTTCAAATCATGCCATCTCACACCATTCATTCAATAACTAGTTTATTAGACAGGATTTATTATTCCCTTGCACTTACAATAAGTGCAGTTAGGGTATTCTGGGGTTATCCCACCATGGGGACTCTCAATTGGATGAGACACCAACTCTAGTCAGAGAAAGCCACTCTGCTTACAGGATTTGTGTTCTCTTCCTGGCCAAGCAACTAGGCCATGTTTCCCAAACTCCCTTGCAGGTAGACATGGCCATGGGCATGAGTTTTAGATAATGGGATGTGAATAACATTGTCATGTATCATCTGCTCTTCCCTTTTGCCATCCGCTGTCTGGGTTCAGATGACTATGGGGAATGTTGAATTTATCTGTATAATAAGAGACACAATGTTGCTGGCCCTGGAGAGAAAAAAGAGAAGTATGAGGGACATTAAAGATAAGTATGCAAGTATAAAGGGAAAAAGTTGACATGCTGTTGCTAGAAATGTGTCAGAAACTTTTGACATTAAGCTCTTCTCTATCTCCTATCAAGTCACAAATTTTGTAACATGAAAAAAGAAAAATAAGTATAATAATTTTATATAATTGTAAAGACACTCTAATACAATTAAATATATATCATCAATTCAAATGACTTCGCTGAGGAAAAGCAGGTCCCAAATAAACCAATATCTAAAATGTAAGTTAAACTGCAAATATTGCCATAATTACTAGTTTACAGAATGGATATTTTTCTCTGATTACAAAAGTAGTGCATGCTCATTTTTAAAACAATCAGATAATACAACAGTGTATAAAGAAAAGAAAAAACATCTGTGTTTCAATGAATGATAGAAATTAATACTCAGTTATAAATCTTTAGATTTAGTTGTGACTGTTTATAAATATGTTTTATGTATCGAGAATTCTATTGATAACTACATATTATTAAAATTACACTAGAATGGGATCATACTATGTACAATGTTTGATAACACACTGTATTCACTTAAAATATAATATAGAATTTTCCACATCAATAAATATGGACATCAACTAATTTTCATTAGCTAAATGGTATTTTAATAGTATGTACCATTGTACAATATATTTGATCAGTCTCTTATGGATGGCCATTACAACTGTTATTATGAACACCATCTTGATGTGGATGCTTTAAATATATTTGTATATAAATTTGTATTTGTCCCACTCTCTCCCTGCAATAATTCCTAAAAGTGTATAGCTAAGATAAAGGATTTAAAGATTTAAAGTTTTGATATTGATCACTAAACTCCCATTAGAAAAATTGTACCAATTTTTATTTCCACAAGCAATAGATGATAGAACCATTTATTTACACTATTTCTAATGAGTATTTTTAAAATTTTTATTTCATACAAACTAAAAAGCAAATATTGGTATCTGTTTAGTGAGAATTTAATCATTTATCTTTACAGTTTAACATCTTCCTATAAATATTGGGTTGTTGGAAAAGTCATGACACATTTTTGCAACAAAAAACAGAGAAAAAATATGTCATTTATTTTCTGACAACCCAATATATTGAGTATTTACTTTTTTTCTGCAAAAGGTTTTTGTGTCCATTTGTCATTTGGGGTATTGGTCATTCTGTTTTATAAAAGTGCTTCATATATTAATGTCATTGACAATTTGCACACATGTTGCAAATACTTTCCCTAATTTATTACTTACCTTTTGATTCTTTCTATAATTCTACACTATAAAATATTTTTGAGAAATAAATGTCCTTTACAGGATCTTCCATTGAAATATCATATGGAGAAATTCTCATTTCAAGGTTATAAGAAAATATAAATTTATATTTCCTTTAATTACTTTATGATCATATTTTTTTAGTTATATTTTTGGTCAGAAGGATTTTTTTGATAAGCAGTGAGGTAAGCATGAGCTTCGTGTTTTGCCCCCCATATGGCCAGCCAATTGTGCCATTACAACTTACTTAATAGACCATTATTTTCTCATTAATTTAAAATGCCTTTCAAAATGAAAGGTAGTTAAACCTGTCAATATTTTCCTTTATAGTTTTGGTCTGAAAAAAGCAATTTTCTTCTATCAATTTTATGAATGTATATTTTGCTTTGTTTTCCCCCAATAATTATTTGTGATAAAAGGCATGAGAAAGAAATTAACTTTTTTGCAATATTATTCAGTTATTTTAGCACTATTTATTGACTGTTCTCCCACTGATTTCAAATGTTACCATTCTTGTACAATAGAGTTTGTTTCTGTTCTTTTTGTTTTACTTGTCTATTTCTTTGCTATTATTCCACCTTTAAAATCACTGTGGATTCATAACAGACTTTGATATCTGATTATGCTACTCATAAATTGCTGGTGAAGTCCTTCTCATTATATTCTTTTTGCTAAATGCTCTTGGTTATTTTCATATTTAGTTTTAGATAAAATTTAGAATCCTTTTGTCAATCTAAGTACATGCAAGTCTATAGGCAAGAGTAATAGGTGTTATTGGATGTAGAGACTTTAATATCCTATAGAGCTTTCTGAGATGTTGTTGGGAAGTTCTTATAAAGAAATAGAAACTTTTAGAGGTAAACTCTCTTGCTTTAAATCAATAATTAGTCTAAAGAAGAGCAAAGAACACATAACTTTTATTTTTGGTATGCTTGGAGATGATTTTTTTTTAAAGGATGCTATCTTCTAATTTTATATATTTCCTAAAGCTTCATTACTGTCATCACAAAATTGTTAATACATATTTGTAGACTAATGAAAACTTGGTAGTGTTATTAAGAATGGATAAGTATTTGAAGAGGGACTGAAAACCAGTGTCTTTGAGTCTGTGGCTGTCAGGATCCTAGGAGAATTGCACATTAAATCCAGTGTAACAACATGATTTTGTTTCAAAGACTTTGTGCCTCTGTGTCAGAGAATAACAGAATATTATTAATACTCAGCTTGCTTGATGACAACAACCCTTCCCCTTTGTCTTCCTTTACAAACAGAGCACCAATTAAGATCTGTTCTTGTAGTTTTAATAGAGCTCAATAGCTCTTGATGACAACCAGCTTAAGTAGAAAAGAAAAAAAATGAGTGAAGGGTTTCATGTAACCCAAATAAAATCCAGGATGCCACATGGACTAGTATTAGCAATTTGTTGTCCTACAAGAATCACTAACAATATTATTAAAAATTAATTCCAACTTTTATTTATTTTTAAAGAATTGTAAAGTGGATTTAAAAAAATCCAAAACACAGCTTCTTAAAATCCTTTTCCTTTTGTTCTTTTATTCTCTGAAGCCCAGAGGCTTCTCAGAGCCTCCCTAGTCATAGTCCTTGCTCTCTATCAACAATTTTGTCACTGATAATCTTGCATGCATAATATCTGTCTTCTTTTATCTTACTCTTTTATTTTCATTCTTAATTTCTGGTTTTTCTGTGCTCTCAAGTTTGCATCACATAATTTTATAAACTAACGAGATAGAACTCTTCTTTAAAAATAAATTTTGGGGTGGGAGGGAGGGGTGTGATGGGCAATACAAAATTCTCTTTGACATATGAGACTGGTTCAAGGGTAGAAGATAGTTCAAGACTGAGAATATTTGCATATTAAATGATTTTTGTCCCTGACACATTTATACCGATTAATAGATCATATAAGTTGTGGACTTAGGACTGATATCTACCAAAGGAGGAAGGCATTAGTTGTTATAGTATTGCCATCTCTGATTTAAGGAAATAAAAGCAGTTTTCTAAAGCACAGCTTGGAAAGAATAAGACAAAAGATAGGAAGATATATTAATAGCTATCGTTTATTAAATGATTACTACATTCTAGAGTGAGCTAAGTGCTTTACATCTTATAACAGCAAAGCTCTGTGTCAGTATTTGCTCTTAACTCAGTTTTTCAAGGAAGAAACAAATAATCAGAACTTTAATCAACTTGTCCCAAAGCACAGAACTAGCAAGTGGTGAATTAGTTTTCCATTGTATGGTCTCTGACTCCATATTTATAATGCAATATACAACAAGATAGGCAGAATATAGTCAAATTAGGGAACTAGAAGAGGAAAAGCAACTATTATGAAATATCCATGAAAAGTTCAGTGAGGAATAACCGTGTGTACTCTTTCTAATACAGATCAAGTACTCAATATTTTTCAGCAAAATGGATGAATACATGAAATGGCAGGTTTTTAAAATTATTAATACTGACTATTTTATATTTTTATTTTACGTCATGTTATAGCTGATTTTGAGTTTAGTTTTATCTTGCTCTATTTTATGAAGCATTGGAAACAACCTTAAATTATCTTTGTAATGATGGAGTCATTAACAATTATATGCAGTCTTGACAAATCATATGATGCCATTTATAGAGCGTAATTCAGAAATATTTACTGTTGTATACTTTCCAATTTTTATATTCCCTTCAAACCCCTGTTGATATACTGTGAATCAAGTGACTCGAGAGGAATCCACTTTACACATTTCTTCAGAATCTCTGAGAAAATTCACAGGATGTTAAATTCCCTGTTGGAATAGAAGCTCATGTAATTCATAATCACGTATTTAGATATAATCAGGTCAATATGTAAGTGACTTTAAATGTGATCCATTGTGTCCGTATTTTCCTTCAAAGGTTCAGCAAAGTCTGTTTTCTCTAGAGACAGCCTAGTCAATATCTGTGACTTGTACAAGCCAGAAATGTGACCTTTAGGGAGCGGAAAGTCATGGAAGGCTGTATTCCTGTCTCAATCGCACACTGCCCAAAGACCAGCCGTCATAAGAATGATGACACGAGCATGAAAAATCCTTCCTCCCCACTATAAACTGGATTTGCTTTCCCATCACTTCAGTACAAATTATTTCTGAGCAATTCCCCCTGCAATTACCTGATTAGCAATCCCAATTGCTTCTCCTTGTTTCGAAGACCTTGATGAAATGATATCCCCTCCTGATTACTTTATCAAGTCCAGCTACTATGGATTATTGACAGCTCTGTGTTAACTAACTGTCCTGTTCTTTGGGCAAGCTGCCAGGTAAACGGGAAAGCAGCTGTTTCTTGAGACGAGGAGAAGAGAAATGCCAAATGCTACAGTCCTTAAGGCTTTTGCAAGCTGACAGACCATTAGCTGACCTTGAAATTATTTTGTGGTTGTTAGTGTGTTTGGCATCCCTTTGGATTACCAAAGAATGACAACAAGATACGCAGAGGTGGTTGATACTCTGATGCAAAACCCCATCACTTTATAGCTTGTAGAAAGAAAGCATATTGTGGGTTGTTGTAGAGGTTTGCTAGACAGAGGAAATGAACTGCTTTAGCCTACTTCTTACAGCATTTTGATGCACAGATTGTTCAGAGCCATGAGGCTTAAATTCAGCATTTGCCTTACTTTCTTGTTGAGCTGAAATCATGTGTAAAGGCTGCTGAACGTGCTGATTTTCGTCAAATAGCTCTATACAGCAGGGATGGCTATCTTTTTGTATATCTTACACATAAATTCACAGAGACTTTGACACATGGCCAAGGATGACTTAAACATATTCATAATCACCCTCCCACCATGATCTTTAAATATAGGTTATTTCATTTTTAGTTGTTTTCCTTCCTTTTCAAAATATAAAGTCCCTTTTTATGTCCTCCCCCATCCCTGTTCCAAAAGGTCTTTCAATCTAAAGATGTGTAGGCAAAATGTCGGAAAAGAAGGCTTGAGATACGAGCCTCCTCAGAGTGAATATTATTTAAACACAACCATGATGTTTGCCTTTTCCTTATATTGAACTCCAACTGCATTTTTTTCCTTTTTATATAAATTTTATTTTAGAACAGATTTGGATTTACGGAATTACTGTGGAAGTAGTACAGAGGGTTGCCATATACCCCACACCCAGCTTCTCTTTATTAATATCCTACATTACTATAATAGGTTTGTCACAAATAATTAACCAAAATTGATAAATTATTACTAAATACAGGACATAATTTATTCTGATTTTCCTTAGTTTTTATGAATATCCTCTTTCTGTCCCAGGATCTCATCCAAAACACTACATTATATTTACTCATCATGTCTCCTTAGGTTCCTCTTGGCAGTGAGAATTTCCTCATTATTTCACAGTTTTTGATGACCTTTGACAATTTGGAGGCGTACCAGTTAGGTATTTTGTGCAATGTCTGTACATGTAAAAAATGATTTAACAGTGGAGAAACCTGACAAGCCAGATGATCAAGGTCAACATCAACAGTTATAAGTTATGTTGCTGGTACATACCCTTAATATGATGTAATGAGAATGACACTTTACATCTGTGATTTTCTTTCCCCAAAGCCTTTAACCCAATCAAATCATGAGAAAAATATCAGACAAATCCAATTAGAAGACTATATAAAATACCTGACCGTATACCTCAAAACTGTCAAGTTCACCAAAAACTAACTCACTAACTAAAAATAAACACACCAGTGCAGAAGAATTTCAAATAATTTATGTAAATATTCTATCCTTACTATTGACTTATAAATGTTTATCGGTGGGTTAGAGCCCAACAATACTTTGTTTTGTTACTCAAATTGTTCTAATTTGAGCTTTTCTAGTTGACTCTTGTATCCTTTTGACATATCCCCATCATTGTGAGTGATTTGTTTTTCTTTTTGTGAGGTCTTGCACTTTATTAACTCCAAAAACTTTAAATGACTGCAATAAAATACATGTAACATAGAATTTACTGTCTTGACCATTTTTAATTGAACAGTTCAATAGTACAAAGTATATTCACATGGTTATGTAACCAATCTTCAGAAACTTTTTCATTTTACAAAACAAAGACTCTACCCATTGAACAACTCTGTCTTTCCCCTCTCTTCAGCCCTTGGAAGCCACCATTCTAGCTTCTGTTTCTGTGAATTTGACTACTCTAGATACATCATGTCAATAGTATCATACAGCACTCCCTCACCCTGGTTTTGACAACTAAAAATGTCTCCAGAATTTTCTGAGGGGCAAAATCTCCCATAGTTAAGATGCTGCTGTAAAAGATACCATATTTCCCCAATGTATAAGATGCACCCTTTTTCAAAAAATTTGTGGTCTAAAAACTGGGTGTGTCTTATACAGTGGTTGTATGAGCACAAAAAACAAGCATGAAAAAAGCAGGAAATGCAAGTAAAAAACATTACAACCACTGTATAAGATGCACCCTGTTTTTTAGACCCCAAATTTTTCGAAAAAAGATGCATCTTATACATGGGAAAATATGGTAAATCCCTTTTCCTCAAAGGGTTTTCTATTTTGTGGGAAAAAGGAATAGTACACATAGTAAGTGCTTAAGTCAGTAATAGTACTAAGATGATGATTCAAGGATAAACGAGACAGACAAAACATACTATGAAGCTTCAGAAGAGATCCTTAAGTCAAGTGATCTGGTTTCTTAACTCGGAGGACTTCTGATAGCATCAGCATAGCTCCCATGCTGTAAATTCACTAACAATTACCTCTCAGATGGCAATGAGTGTTTGGGAAAATAATGGTACTAATGTTTCTAATCAGATTTTCTATTTGTTGTATGACATCTTACATCATTCTTGAATATATGTGTGTGTGTGTGTGTGTGNTATATATATATATATATATATATATATATATATATATATATCCAGAAGTTTTAAGTTGAGAATCCAAGTGAAGTAAATTGGAGGTAGTGCATATGATACTATCTCTTCTTTGATTGAAAATTCTAAAGTCAAATGTCTAATATTAAAGGAGACATTTTATGGAGTCTAGAGTTCCTTCTAAGAAAATACTAGTCATTGACATCACTGACTTTCATCACCATAATTAGGCAATAGAAGGAAATACTAATCTCAACTGGAAAAAACAGCAGCCCAATGATTTTCTCATGGGGGTGGTAGAAAGCATTTGTCCCAGGAGGCATGCCCAGGTAGCCATATTTCCTAGTCTCCTCTTTTTATTTGGAAGTCAGTTGAGAAAGATCAGTCTGTGACATGGGGGTTCAGCAGGAATAGAGCATATGCATGTCATGGGACAGAATGTGATGTGTGGTGGTGCAGAATTCATAATCTATGATGATTAGAAATTCAGATACCAAATTTCACAAATGGGCTCCATTCCAACTCTCCTGCATGTGTGCCTGAATCCAAATCACATCGTTAAAGAGAAAAGAACAGCAAAACTGTGAAATGTGCAGTTTAATGAACTTCCCAAATATAGGGCCTCAAAAATCAGTTCTAAATCAAATAGATAAATGTGTGCTAAATGAGATTCTATCTTCCAACACTCTGAAAGCCACTTGTCCAGAAGTCCTCCTACACCAAATATGCTTGGAATTTTCTTAGCAAATGTGTATCACTTCAGATGAAAATAGTTGAAATGGAAACAAGAGGGTAACACAGAATTAGAGAAGTGAACAGATGGTATGTAAGTATAATGACGATCCAAGTGCACCATATTATAAATGAGCTATCAGAGAAGCTCAGGGGAGCTTCTGGCCGAACACTTGAATATCATGGAGATAAGCCCTGCTTGTACCGTCCCTCCTTTTTTAATTCTTCCACAATTTAAGAAAATTGCAAGCAAATGAAACAACTTATCTGAAAATGTGACACAGAACACCTACTCACACTACCCGTATCCTTCTTAAATCATCCACAGGAAATTAAAACGGGCCAGTTGCATGTGGTCAGAATGAGATGTCTAAATAGAATTGCTGTGGAATTGTAGCATAAAGGGCTGATCATTGAAAGAACCTTTAGAACAGCAAGAGACCACAGCACTTCCCATCTCCTGGTCCCTCAGGGAAGCCATGCATTACATCTCCCTCTGTTGCAGTATGGGTTTCTGGCGTCTTTTCTAATTTCCTCAAATTGTTGGTGGAAATTGCTTCAAACCACTGTGTTATCTCTCTCAGATGTTCTCACTGAAACTGAAATAAATGCATCATCTGCAATCATTTAACAGTTTTTAAAAGCACTTCTGTTAGAACTTCACAACATAATTTTGCATGCAGTTCAACCCCTTTCAACAAGGTTGAACCACTAGTGAAGATATTTGCAAGGGTCCAAAACTAATTTTATTAGTCTGAACATCAAATTAATTTCAAGTCTGTTCAGCAAACATTTCCAGAACATCTATAGTCAGCTTAGAACTGGGTTTTGCAGGTCTTCACACTCATGGAGAGCCCTGGAATTCCCATGCATAGAGAAACCTGTTGAGCCTGAACAGTTGACACTAAGTGTTAAAAGGAGACATTAGTGGCTATTTATCACTGAATCATTAGTTATAAGAATTGGCACAATTTAAATGCCTATAATATTAAATGATGAATTTTGAGGATTATTGTAAAACAGGTTTTCTCAGCCCCTCGGCACTGCTGATCTTATGGTTCAGACAATTATTTGCTGGTGGTGAAGAAGGGAGCTGTCCTGTGCACTGAAGGATATTTATCAGTATTCCTGGTATCTAGCCACTAGATGCCAATAGCACTCCCTCACCCTAAGTTTTGACAACTAAAAATGTCTCCAGAATTTTCTGAGGGGCAAAATCACCCATAGTTAAGATGCTGCTGTAAAAGATAAATCTCTTGTCCTCAAGGAGTTTTCTATTCTGTGGGAAAAAGAAATAGTACACAAAGTTAGTGCTTAAGTCAATAACAGTACTAAGATGATGATTCAAGGATAAACAAGACAGACAAAACATACTGTGAAACTTCAGAAGAGACCCTAAGTCAAGTGATCTGGCTTCTTAACTCGGAGGACTTCTGATTGCATCGGCAGAGTTCTCATGCTGTAAATTCACTAACAATTACCTCTCAGGTGGCTATGAGTATTTAGAAAAATAATGGTACTCATGCTTCTAATTCTAGTCAAATTTTCTATTTGTCGTATGACATCTTCCATCATTCTTGATTCCCTATATTATTTTTTTGCCAGAAATTCTAAATTGAGGATCTGAGTAAAGTAAATTGGAGGTAGAGCATATGATTCTCCCTTTACTTTGATAGACAATTCTAAAGTCAGATGTCTAATATTCAAGGGACATCTTATAGAGTCTAGAGTTTGTTCTAAGAAAATAGTAGACATTGACATCACTGACTTTCCATCACCATGATTATGTCTCATTCACTCAATAAACATTTATTGAGGATTTGTTGAGGAAGACGTTGTCCTCCCCTTACTCCTTGTAATTTGAAAGCAGGGTCTCTCAGCTTTTGTTAAAGATGAAAATTGTGAGACCCTCCTTGTCTCCCTTGAAAGTTGGTCATATGATACAATTCTGAGTCCTTGAAAGGAAGGCTGCAAGAGTTGGTGAATTTAAGTTTTCTGGAAGAAGTTTGACTACATGGTGGAAAAGAACCTGTTGGAGCTCACTCTCCTTCTCTTTGAACATGGTGTGTGAGGGTATAATGCCTGGAGCTGTGGCAGCCTTCTTGGGGTAATAAGCATACAGCCAGGGCATGACAGCAACACTGATTGGCAGAAGTGAGAAATGAACAGCCCATGGTTCTTGGTTACTTAACTGTGTTGCTAAGTTATTATCCTATATCTGCCTACTTTTATACTTCTTATTAGGGAAGATTATCAATATCCTTGTAGGAAAAACCTCTTGTAGCAGGATTTTCTGTGAATTGCTAAAAATTTTCCCATTTATGTATTTTCTACTATATTCAAGACACTATGCTAAAAAGTATGTGGAATTAAAAAACAAACAAACAAAAAAACAACCAGTGAGGCAAACAAAAAGAATGACAAATCCCGTCCTCAAGAAGTGAGTTTTGATATTGTGGACGTTCTCTTTCTAGAAGTAATATTATGTCTTCAGGATAACCCTTAACCTAGAGTGAACACAGATGACATAACATTTTGCCAACTTGATCTTCTTTTGTCTGTTATGGGTTGAATTGTAACCCACCAGATTCATATATTGAAGTCCTAACCTTCAGTCCTTCAGAATATGACCTTATTTGGGGATAAGGTCTTTACAGAGGAAATCAAGTTAAAGTGAAGTCGCTAGGTTGGGCCCCAACTAGTCCAGTGCGACTGGTGTCTTTATAAAGGGGGAAATTTAGACAACTTTGTGTCCAGATATGCAAGGAGGGAAGACAATGTGAACAGATGTAGAGAAAAGACAGCTATGTGCCAGTCAGAAAAGATGTTTTCCTCACAAGCCTCAGAAGGAACTAAACCTTCTGGCCCTTGAGTTTGGACACTGAGCCTCCAGAACAGTGAGACAATAAATTTATGTTGTTTAAGCAACCACAAAATGGGATCACCCTTGATGACTTCTCTCCTAGTCTCCATCTAATCATGCGGCACATTCTTTTGCCTCTATTTTCAGAGTTACTAGGAATGTCCCTGCTTCTCAGTGCCTCCACAGCCACTACACCAGTCAACGTGACTGTTGTCTTCCTCTTTGATTATAGCAAAAACTGTGGTGTTGGTCTCTTTTGACCTCACTGCAGTCTCTTTCTGTCAGAATAAACAGATTGATCCTGTTAGACTATAAGATGGATCAGTTCATGACCCTGTCCAAGATCTCTGATGGCTTCTATATGACTCATAAAAATCAAAGTTACTGACAACACCCTACATGGTCTTGTCCCATCACTTCTCTAACTTTTCTCTTATTACACTTGCACATAGCTAAGACCATAATGCATGCTGGTTGTTTGTTCAGCTTCTAGGCATTATAATTCTTATAATTCTTCTGTTTGAATAATGGTTTCCTTTAGATATTTGTTTGACTTACTTTTCACCTCCTTCAGGTGTTTTATTTGAGAAGATCTAATTTTCTTAATGAGATTTTCCCTGACTACTTATTTAAATATGTAAATGTTCCTCCTCCCAAACCCAGACATAACGTACTCCTTTCCTGCATTATTCTATTTGTTCCAAGAGGGTTGGTTGCCGTTTATTATATTACACATATATGTTTTTCTTATTTCTTTTGAGTGATGTCTGTTTCCCTTGCTGCAATGCAAGCTTTTTGAAGGCAAAGACTTTTGTTTCCTTTGCTTACTACCCCATTTCTAGAGCCTAAGAAATGTAGATACTCAAAAAATATTTGAGTGCGATAAATACATGAATGAATGAGAACTCACTTTACCACCACGTACTACAAAATAGAAGTTCCAAATTGGGAATCGTCAATCAGGTTCTATGCTGTGTTGCATGTTACTCTTAGGTTCACAAATTAAAATTCTGTGTCGTATATGTATTATGTTTTAATGCCAGTGAATAAATAATTAAATATTTACTATGTGTAAATCTCTGCAATATAAGCTCACAGCACCAAATTTAAGACTAAACACATATTAGAGGGTTAGTAAACTTTTGTTTAGGGAGTGAAACCAAAAGCACTATGCTTTATTACTTTAAGTAGGACACTACATGCCTATTTGAGTGAATAAGATAAGGGAACCCTACTGTTATCTTCCCTCTGTATTCAGGGCTTCTTCCTAGGATGCTGGGCTTGAAAGTTATCTGAATAGATGTTTGCATTACTAAATAGTTTCTAAATGTTCCTGGTGCAAATAACAGACCTAATTTTTGTTGCTACATAGTTAATAGTTTTCTCACTGAGGTTGGGGGGAAGTAAAATAAAATACATTTGTTTATATATTTATGTTCTTACAATAATATAATTTGTTTCAGACCCTCCTGAACATGAATAAAAATGCCTATCTTCCATTAATTTCTAGCATGTATATTATACAGAAATATTTAATATATTAACTCTAAACATTTTATATAGGCACCCTTTTCATCTGTCTTAGGCTTGATATAAATTTGAGCTCTGCAATTTTAAGCCCTGTCAACTACCTAGAATCAGCAATCACAGGGGGTTTCCTGGGGAATTCTGAGCATGGTCATAGACTCAGGTTAATTCATACCTACACAATCCAACACAGGTTGTTTTTCAGTCTTTTTAAAACATGATTTCCAGAGTCAGAAAATCTCCAAGGGCCTACCTTCACTCCCGAGTTTAAATCATGCCTTTAAAACAACAACAACATAAAAATATATATCTAGCTTAAGTCATTCTTACTAAAGGTAATTTTTTTTTAATTTTTTATTACTTAGTCCTTAGTTGTTATGGGTGGGCAGTGTCACAAGGAGAAAGAAAAAAAGGGGATTTCGAGGTTATACACAGACACAAAAGCAAACTTTGGAAGGCAGCTATGCTCACCACTATACCACCAACACCGTACCAAAAGCAAACTTTGAAACTGTTGACTTCTGGCAAATAATAGCCATAGAGGTTCTTGTCAGAGATTTTGTAATGAAAAGCATTACAACTCTTTTTTGAGTAAATCTATATAGTTGTAAAGGATGGATCTTTGGGAGTGTCTCTCTTCTGTCTCTCTCTTTCTCTGATATATAACATTAAGAACATGACTTTTGTGTGATAATTAGTAATGGGAGGCACCTATTTTCCTTAATTCTTTTAACAGACTGCTGCTCAACTAATCATCTTAAAACATAATTGCTCTAAAACTTTCAGCAGCTCTCCATTGTTTTTATAATATGATCCAAACTTCTTAGCTTGGTACTCCTGAATATCTTAGGTCAGATTCCCTAGAAGTGAGTATGAAGTAAGGACTCTTGTATAAGCAAATGATTAAGGTGATGTTCTCAGCAAAATCCTGTAAGGAAGAGAGGGAAACAGGAGAGGGTAGAGGAAGAATCAAAGCAAAGATGTGGTTTTGGCTGACATCCAGCTTTAGGCTGATCCCATGGCAAGCTCTGGTGTATGAATGGCAACAGTGAATATTTGCACCTTGAGGCAAGAAGACCATGTTTTGTACCCGTATGTCAGCCGATGTTAAGCATCACCAGCTGGGTGGCTCCCTTCAGCCATGGGCAATTTTCCAGGGAATGGTGTGGCTGTGAATCTTTATTAACAACATGCATTGATGATGGTGGGTAAGTGCACCAACGTAGTAAAGGGAATCTGGGTGTTGCACTAATCGGATCAAGTATACAGGCTCCTGTGATCTGGCTTTGGTCTTATATACATACCTTTCCCCCTATTTATTTATGTTTCCTCTGCTGCTTCCTATAAACATTTACCTCCTCCTTTATAATGTTAAGATTTGAAGATCTAGCACTTCTTTAACCTTCCCTTCAGGGACTTAGATGATGGTTGATTATAAGATTTTCTAGACAACTGGCAAACCAGTACCACATTTGTTAAACTATGTATGCTTCTGGGTTAGAGCCTCTTGGATGTGAACCTGATAACCATTCCCATCGCCCTTCTTCCTTGTGGATAAGACCCATGCACCATTACAGAGGCTGGATGCTCCTTTTCCCAGCTTACCCTGTTGCCATAGCATGGGGGTGTGACATAATCTTAGCCAGGGGATTTAGGAAGTCCTCTGAGGACTTATGGGAGGAGAGACTCTCACCTCTGGCTGCTTTGGGACAACTTCATATGAAGATATGACACTTGGAACTCTTTTTGGACACTTCACAATTCTAAAACAAAGCCCAAACAATCCCGGCAAAGTCTATTTGCAGCCTTGTTGTCATTGAGTCTGAATTAACCCTGGAGACTTTAGTGTTTTATTTTTATTTTTATCTTTTTAACGAGTAAAATAAATCCCCATTGTTGAAACAATTCTGTTTTTTTTTTTTTGTACTTTGCTGCTGAAAGTACCCTACACACTCTATTGCAGTGGTTTTCAACCTTCCTAATGCCACGACCCCTTAATAGAGTTCCTCATGTTGTGGTGACCCCCAACCATAAAATTATTTTTGTTGCTACTCTATAACTGTAATTTTGCTACTGTTATGAATCATAATGTAAATATCTTTTTGTTTTCCGAAGGTCTTAGGCGACCCCTGTGAAAGGGTCGTTCAACCCCCAGAGGGGTCGAGACCCACAGGTTGAGAACCACTGCTCTGTTGTATTGGGTCCTCGGGAAAGTCATGACACATTTTTGCATTGAAAAACAGAAAAATACAACATGACTTTCCCGATGACCCAATAGAACTTTCTGGTAAAAGCTGGATTCGAGAATGTGGCTACAACCTAAAAATTATAAGAATTATCCTACTCCCTCCTCTCGGAACCGATAGCAACTGAAGCGAGCCAGCTGCGTGGATGTGGACTGTGAGCCTATTTCATATAGAAGGAAAAAATAAAGATCAATTATCCAGCTTCTACACCAAGAAGCAATAGGAAGCCCAATAGTACCACCAATGATATGTCCGAGTGCTGGGCTTTCATGCCTGGCAGTGAAAGGTTCTCTGGGAGACACAGTGACTCTCCCCACTAGGGCAACATGCCTTGATAAAGGCCTTTCTCTAGTCCATCAGGTTAGTTACTCTTACTCCCTGGAAGAAGGAAATAAGGGTGGGAAGAGAGAGGCTACAGTGGGTGTCTGTAATACTCTCCAAGGGGGAAAGGTGCTTTTAGTTTCTCTTCTTTGGCCAGAAAATGGAATAGAGTGTGAGAAAGAAAGGGATTCCCCTCTGGCAATTACTAACGATAATAATATTTATAAGCCCATATTGTGTAGTAGGCATTTTGCTAAGAGCTTTCCATATATTATCTCCACTGAAATGCAAAGTAACTCCAAAAATCTGCTACTCCTTTTACTCTCTTCCTCTTTGACTCTCCTTTGTCTTCTCTTAAAATTTCCTCTCTTTTGTTAGGGCCCATACAAGATCCACCAATATTTAGTTCATGCACCTCTTTTATAGACTCATAGGAGGTAAAGTTCCCTTCAACTGTAGAGCTCTGCATCCTCCTCTCCCCTCCGCCCCCCTTGGTTTTGCATGCATAGAAGAGAAAGATGGGGAATTAGAATAAGAGCAATGGAAGAAATATCTACTGATGAAAAAATAACCCATCCTTTTCTCTTCCAAGTACTTCGTGTTTGGGAACATTTTAAATTATTTCATACATTTCTGCTGCTTACTTAAAATATTTTATACAGAACACACTGGAACATGGCCTGTGTAATAGGAAATGTTCACTACTTTGTAGAGCCTGAAATTGGAAATATAACTTAGTAGAAAAAGAAATCTACATGAGATTACTCTTGCAGAACATTTCCCATCTAAGATTAGTTGTATGAGATATTAATAGGTGTTCTTTGGAAAGGAGTTCTCTAAGTCAAACAAATCTGAGAGCGTTTTGGATTTAACTAAATTGAAGAGTTTTACTACCTCAAGGACTATTCAAGACTTTTAACACATTAATCTTAATTGCAGATTTCCATGAACAGGGAATAACCTGAAGAGCTTCTCAAAGTCATCTGACCATGAATTCCATTTGATAGGGAGCGCCTTTTAACATTTCTGGAATGAATATTCTGTGATACTTTGGAAAATGCTTTTCTAGCAGACATGAATAATTTTCCTTGTGACAATTCTTTATTTCCTTATGGCAATAATCTGATTACTAATGTCACAACATGTATATTTGTATCATGAAAAGTTCTGCTTCAATCATGTGGACAAAATTCAGAGATATGGAAATATTACTTAATTTTCATATCTTCTATCATTAAGATCTCTCTCACTAAGTTTTCTTTCTTCCTAAGTTACTCCTTTGTTTTTCTGCCTCGGGGTTAAGCCATAAAGAGCACCCAAATATGTCAAAAAGATACTTCAGGGGAGATGAGAACACCATGTCTTTTTAATGTGAATTGAGCTCTAACACAATAAAGAGAAAAAACTTAAACCAGCAATCACAAATATGTATCATTGCCTCTTAAATAGCAAGGAATTAAGTTTTCTCTGATTTTTTTTTTCAGAAGCTCTTATCTCTCATCGATAACAGGCAGATTAGGACTAAATAGTCCCGCTATTAATAGAAGATTAGATATATATTAGGGTTGGGTAAGTGCATAATAATTAATCTAATTCATTAATTCATCATTATTCATATGACCCAAAGGTCAGGACAGCTTGACTATTTATAGTCTTAATTTATTAAGCAGACAGGCAGAGGCTTAGAATACAGAAAAGCTTATTACGATGTTGGCATGAAATTTACTGCCTGGAAGATAAGGAACAAGGACTGAAAAAGAATAAACAAAAATATATAGGAAATTGCAAAATACATAGTGTGAGGGGTATAAAAGTGGTTTCGTTTTGTGGGAATGACTTGATAAATATCCTCTGTACTTTTACTACTAATGTGTACATTTTATAGTAAAAACTCAGAGAGTTATACTTTGAGTGTTAAATGAAAATATCCACCAAGATGAGAAGATCAAGGAATATACCATCAAGGATGAGTGAGGTAGTAGGAAAAGCAGTGGACTTAGAGTCAAGAGAAGGGGTTGTGTGGAGAGGTACGTGCCCTTGGAAGAGGGTTATGCGTTACTAGATTATCGTTAAGCCCATTTCTATTTCTCAACATATGCTGTTACCTTACAGGTATTTGAAATTAATTTCCTAGGTGCCAAGTGTTTTTGGTAGATGTCACCTTATGGTAAATACATATATTTGTTTAACCTCCTTGTGGAATGGCATAATTGTGTGTTAGACATAATGAACTGCATATCTCAAGAGATACATGAAAAAACCCCAACTACTCCACAGGGAAGTAAGATAAAAGACAAGATGGGGGCATGGTTACATGGCTCGAGATTTTTTTGTTTTCACCTTAGAAAGAGGTGCTCCAGTCCACTAGGACTTGAAATTTTCTTTACGAAGCCCACGTTAATGTAGAACTTGGTGAAGTGTGGGGGTTGACAAGAAGTGTCTTTTGGTGCTCTTGTGTTCCACCTGACTTGGCAAGCAGCCAACTTTTGTATTGTCTCCGAAGATGGGTTTTGTACCAGGGAGGATTATTTTACATAAGCCAGGGACTTGCCTTTCCCCCAAATCCCTTCAGAAGGAATATCTGGAGGATGGCCTTGGAGAGTTATTTTCCTCTCAAATATATGTTATTCATGTTTTATGGATACTCACTCTGAAAACCAAATTTTTGGAGACTTAACACTTGCACTGTGGCTGTATAAATGACAAATGATCACAAACATAGCAGCTTCACTCCCATTTATGGTCCCACAGTTTCTGGGTCAAAAGTTCAGACACAGATGGCTTTGCTGGTTCTCTGCTTAGGACCCCAGAACACGGCCATGTGTCCCTCTCTGGGGGTTTTAGGGGGAAATCCATTTTCAGGCTCATTCAGTTTGTTTAATGAATTCAATGCCTTGTGGTCATAGGACTAAGGTCCCTATTTCCTTGCTGGCTGTCAACTGGAAGTTGTTCTCAGCTTTTGGATGGAGGCCACCTGGGTTTGAAAGGCTTGTGGCCTCGTTCAAGCCAGCAGTGATGGGCTGAGACGACCTTTGTACACTTCTGATTTCTCTGGCCTCCTGTTCTGCCTCCTCTAACCTGCTCTCCTCTTCTGTGACATCTCTCTTCTGACTCCAGCAGTCCCCAGAGTACACCCTGGCAAACTTGGTAAGCCTTAATCGGAAAATAGATGCTTTGGAAAAATTTGGCCATTTATTTATTTATTTATTTACTTACTTACTTATTTTACTTTGGAGGGATAAAAAAGGATACACATATACAAATAATTATTTTACAAACCAAAATATGGTTAATAGTCTAAAAGAACAAAATTCATAAAAGGGGAGAGTTTTTTGGGTTTTTTTGGAGCAAAGGTAATTTAGATAAACGTTACTAAGAGGAGGTGGCACTTGAGTTGAGGTGTATAATAGGTGGGATATGGAATCCGTTATGTGGCAGAGCCATCCATAGCACAGTGTAAATGTGGTTAGTTCAAACTGGACAGAATGTGAAAAAGTCGTGGGAGACATATCTCACAAAGTTGTTTTGTTGCGCTTCAGAGACACGCACTCCATTTCAGACTTTTGAGCTTGTGTAGGCAGCAGGGAGTGATGGGAATATTTTGAAGATACGTGGATTGTGTGCAGAGTTGTGTTTGAAGAGCATAAATCTAGCCATTGAGTACAGAATGAACTGAAAGAGTAAAAAACCAAAAAATGGAAAAGAAGAGAAGACTATGTTATGAGTCTGCTGGCTAGTTTTGAGCCACATAATTAAGAATGAGCTGAGGTATGCAGTGAGGGTGGTGAGGTTGGAAATCTACATCCTTTCCATTTCATAGCAAGGATTATATGGCTAGATGGTATTTATAATTCTTAATCTCTTTTAGTTGTCATTTTAACTTAGGTTGTGTGTTCTTTCAAAATTAGAAAACTCAGAGCTTTGTAGCTAAAATTTAGATTTAACCCTTAAGTCATGTCTTCCACAATACCCCTTCCTTCCTAGTTATTGCAATTTTTAAAAAAATGAACAAATACTTTAATATTAGTGGTTAAATGTAACATTCTGTTTTCTAAAGTTAGTAATCACTGTAACTGATAATGGTTTTTCATATTCTTAGCTATCCTGTGCATTATTCATCCTTCCTTTGGCTGAGATATGAGAAAATCAGAGCAATTATAGCTGTTATGTAGTGACTTATGGGAAGAATAGATTATTCATTGAGATAATAGATGAATATTAAATAGAGGCACGTTTGCCTCACTGTTTATTTTTCCCGATGTTTTGACTGGTTTTTTTTTAGTTTTTTTAAAAATTAGTTTAAGCTGAACAACACAGTGCAATAGTTATACTTTTTACCCCACAAAGTGACAACTCCCCTTCCCCCAATCCTTCACCCCACTCCTCCCCCCACCCCGATATCATACATATCTATTACAATTCCACTGGTTCCACTGCCACACTCCACTCCACAACCCGTGGCCATATATATATATATATATATATATATATATATATATATATTCACTTATAGTTGATGTACAGTATTATACAACATCAGCTTCAGGTGTACAGTGCA
>NW_017731864.1:523757-535033 GCF_001890085.2 Hipposideros armiger | reverse complement strand
AGTGTCACTGGCCCTCATATGTGGGATCCGAACCGGGGCCCTCTGGCATCCCAAGCGAGTTCTTAACCATCGCGCCACTCGGCCGGCCCTAAATGTAATGTGTTTTTTGTTGTTGTTTTTTCCATTAAGTCTATTAAGAAATGAATAATAGCAATCTATTTTTTTCCCTGAAAGGATATTTTAATGTGGAGATAGCCGTGCAAAGGCACTGCAAGCCTGATGATATGGAATATAAGAATGCCAGGACAGGTGTTGAAACACAAGGAAGAAACTGAGTGTATTCGATGAAGTATCTATCTCCATGGTAATGTTAGTGAGTGCAGGCCTTCTGTGTGTGCAGGGAGGGGGACTTACCACAAAGTCCCTTTCTGCTGTCATCTACAAAGTCCGTTTGAATTCTGAATTCTCTCTGCTCCAGATGAACTGTAGAAAAAAGAGTAAAAGAACATCAACTACCATTATTAACTAGTTAACTAATTACATAGCCTTAAAGAAATAGTTTCCTGTGTCTGAAACTATTAATGTCTGTGTATTAATCCGTGGGAGAAGCTGGTCTCTAATTGCCCTCCCATCTCTGAAATCCTGAGAAATCTTTATTTTCATCAGCTTGTGAATAAAACAGATAAAACCTGAGATCCGTGGACAAAGCCTCTAAAGGAGCTGTAATGGGAGTTTTGCTTAAATTTATCCAAGTTTAAAGTTGTGCTGTATGTATAACCGTTATCCTTCTTAGGCCTCAGTTTCTCCTTCTATGAAATGAAGGTATTGAGTTACAGATTCTGTTTCTTCCTGATGAAATATTCTACGTTTCTGTAGTTCTATCAATATCAGGTTTCAGAGTTGAGACAAGCTATGCAGTGATTTGGTACAATTCAGTAATGGGGCTAATATTAATTAACATGGCCTTCCTGTTTGGTAAAAGGACAGCTACTTAAGGTCCCTTTGTCTATTCCTTTATAACCCATTCAAAATGATAGGAAAATGTCTACAAATATTGCAAATTTGAAATCAATAGGAAACCCATACATAGGATACAGGCTAAAGAGTTGCTCTTATAATTCAAAGTCACACTGTACTCCTACACCTTAGTATATAAGAATATTTTTTTTTCATCGAGGAAAGTAGGCAGATCTTCTGAAAGATATTTGAATGGCATAGATTTTGGAAGTGATTTTATGGAAGTAAATTCAAGGTTGTGTGTGTGTGTGGTGTGTGTGTATGTGTGTGTGTATGTGTATATATCTATATCTATCTATATATATATAGATAGATATAGATATTATTCATTTATTTGAGCAGTTTCTCAAGTATTTTTCTCATCTACTTTATTCTAGAAAAATTCAAAGGGCACTCATTATTCCTTCTCTCTCTGTTTCACTTTCACTAGAATTTAGAATTCTCCTTAAATTATTGATGTTAGTATTAAACAAAGACAGCTCTGTCATTGTATTTTCCAACATTTCAAGTTTGAATTCTTGTGGATTCTGCTGGTAAAAGGTTACATTTCAATTCTGTCATGTTCAACCTCAATTTATTAACTAGCAAATTCTTTTCTGCTAGCCAAGCTCCTGGTTGCCAGCTCCTTTATCCTTTATTTCATTATTTCCATCCATTTTGTTTTGTTCATCTGCCTACTGTAGAAGAAATATCCTTCAGTCAGCAGATTTTCTCAGAATCTGTAAAAAGACGGCTGATAATCTAAGTGTTTGCTGGCCATGACAGAGGTGGGACAGTGACAGGGGAGAGTCTTCAAAACACGAAGTCACCCTTGTCACCAGATTCGATAGCCCTAAAACTAGGATACTGATATATAGGAAGTAGCAATATCTGGCTTTCAGTGCAGGTAGAAAAATGAAATAAAAGACAGATTCCCAGGAAACAGGACTCACTGCGCTGCAGTGCTTTGTGACACAGCGCCATGGTAAATTTTTTTGTTCTGTGTCCCTCCAACTCCTATTTGCATCTGTTTGCTGGGTGATTATCCTGGCAGAAATCAAACAGGTCCCGATCTCAGCTGGCTCATGCTTTGCTGAAAGTCCTTTATGGCAACATTCATTGTTGTTTACCTACATGTGTTTTTCTGTTTTGCTAAAAGGAGGTATTTTGAGAGAAAAGGGTAAAAGGGGCAATGTGCCATTCAGAAGGGGGCTTGCACCAGGAAAGTTCTGTACCTGGAAGTCACAGGTGTGGTCTACCTGAGACAGTGCAATTATGTGCTTGGGGGTATGAGTGAGTGGCTGGGATGGAATGCATTCATCGGGGAGACTCATATGCACTGGCTTCACCATATTGGTGTTTTTCAAATATAAATCAGGTGAATAAGTACCTTAAACTTTAAAAATACCAAAAGGCTAAATAAGTTGATCCAATAGGGATTAGGGAGGCCTCTATAACCCTCTTGAACTTCAATAATATAAAAATATTGTCTACATAAGAAACAGTCATTTTCTGGCTGTGTTTGTTCTCATTGCATTTTCTCTTCCAACTGTTCCCAGAAGTTGGCTGATCTCGGCTTCTCTTACTGTCTTTCAAGAAGAGAGGCCAGGTCATTTGTTAAATTCATAATAGTTTTACACTAATTGAGTATTCATACTAGACTCAGTATTGCTATCTAGTCCTAAATCAATAAAAGAGAGATTTTATTTCTTAAAAAAGAAAATTTATTTTTCTCAAAATAATAACACCTTACATGTTTTTATTGCCTTATAATATAAAGCTCAGTTTCACATGTTCTCTCATTTAGGCAACAACACACTCTTAAGAACTGTAGTTACGAAATGCATTTCATAAGGTCATTAAATTTTATTGTTATTTTACTTCATATTTTTCTGTAAATCACCTCAACACATTGAAGGGATGAAATGGAAGTATTAAAATAAATAAATAAATTATCTACATAGTGATCATAAAATAATTATGATTAGAATCGGGATTCTTTGGTGCTTAATTCAGCTGCTTTTGTCTATTGGGAAGCTAAGCAGAATTAGTCTCTCGATAGTTTTCATTCCATGACTTGTGATGCCTCACAATAATTGTCAGAATAAACGTTTACATTCCTTCTGAATAAACATCTTAGTGACTACTGGGAAAGTTTGGGTGGGGAAGCTGACTTGGACATCCAAGGAGGAGGGCTGTCTTTCCAAGGTGCACCCACATCCTCAGTCATGGATTTCTCCACTAATTCAATAGGCAGTAAATGTGACCTGTTTTGAAGATTGTGCTACTTGTGATTAGGGCGCAGAGATATAAAGAATCATTGTTTCTACTCTCTATTGATTAATAATACTAACATTAATTGTAATAAACCATTGCATTTATACATGGTGGATCATATATCGATGGTAATTAAAGCTTTGGTGAATGAGGTCATTTAGATAAATTGTGTAAACGGAGAAGGCTAAAAGGCTAAAAGTCAAACTCTGGTCAATAGGAACATTTAAATATTAAATAAGGAAATAAGAGAAAAACATGTAGAAGTAGGAAATAGCAGAAAATAATATATTAGTGTCATGAGCATGACAGTGTATGAGTGTATTAGTTTCCTAAGATTGCCATAACAAAGCACATACCACAAACTGGGTGGCTTGAAATTTATTCTCTCCCAGTTTGGAGGCTAGAAGTAGAAATTCAAGGTGGCAGAGGAGCCATGGCCTCTTCAAAACCTGCAGGGGAGGATCCTTCCTTGGCTCTTCCAGCCTCTGGTAGTTTCAGGTATTCTTGGACTCATCGCTGCATAAATCCCACCTCCACCTCTGCCTCCATCTCCACACGGCAACCTACCCTTTCTGTCCGTATCTTCACGTGGCATTCTCCTCTCTGTGCGTGTGTCTGTGTATTTCAAATTCCTCTCCTCTTATAAGGACGCCAGTCATATTGGATGAGGAGACACCCCAATGACCTCATCTTAACTTGATTACATCTTTAGAAACCCTGTTTTCAAATAAGGCTATATGCACAGGTACTGGGGAAAGGGACTTTGTTATATCTTTTGGAGGGACACAATTCAATTCATAACAATGAGTGCTTCAGGAAGAAAGAAGAATCAAACATAAGAAACAAGGAGTTAACAAGTGATGTAAGGACTAAATGTGTCTGTTGGGATTTCATGATTAGAAGTTGGTTAATGATCTCATTTTCAGCAGACTCATTTGAACGATGAGAACAATGGCGTATAATATCGGGATGAGAATTGAATGATGTAAGAAAACTCTATGAAGGGGAAAAAGGGAAGGCAATGACCAGAAGGAGATAGGGATGACGAGGACTTGTGTGTGTGAGTGGGAGTGTGTGTGTGTTGTGCATGCAAACACACAAGCACTTGTATGTATATGCACATTAGGACAGATTTTAGTGCTTTCTTTTGTCTCCTTATTTCTTCCTATCAGCCTTCATTCCTAGGCATTAAAGAGCCTTTTAACATAATGGCACTGAAGTAAAGCTCTGAGGGATAAGTACTTGTGAGGGAAAGGTCTGTAGAGACTGTATCAGAATATATCAGAATGGAGCCAAGACCATCCCTCCAGAATGACTGGAAATGGATGATGAGAAAAGCAATAAAAAACTGCCCTGCTTGCTTTTGTGGATTGTGGTGCATTGTAACTAACTGAGTAGAGTAGCCAGAATAAATACAGGATGTCCAGTTAAATCTGAATTTCAGATTAAAAAAAAACAAATAACATTTGTATTAAATCTATCTATCATGCAATGTTTAGGACATAATTATATTACTTTTATTGTTTTTCTGAAATCTAATGGGGTGTCTTGTATTTTTATTTGCTAAATTTGGCAACCCAATAGCTGAGTGAATATGTATTAATAAGGGATGAGAGAAAGGGATAGAGACAGAGAGAAGGGGTGAAAGAGAAAGAGAGAGAGAGAGAGAGAGAGAGAGAGAGAGAGAGAGAGAGAGAGAGAGCGAGAGCACAAATATAAGATGAATTCTAGAAAGAATAGTAGGAAGGGATAAAACCTAGAGCTGATATAGAGGAATAAACTTCAAATAGAAGGGACAATGGGACATTCTTTTTCACTGAGGAAGAATGGTGGATTAGATATAAATGCATCCAACTTGGGCATAGGAATTTGTAAAATTTCTAATCATCCCATTTCTGTCTGATTTACGAGGCTAACCCATCTTCTGGGATTGAAGAGGTAGATGTAAAACTGAGGAGGAGGAGCTTGGAGAGAACAGCCAACATCCATAAGAGCCAAAGGGGAGAAAATATCATGGAAAGGTTGAGGGGATGAGTCACTAATTGAGCCTCCCTACTGTGCAATATGAGTAGCAAGAAAAGTAACTCTGCTTCTCAAGAGGACTGCAGAGGAAATGCTTTAAGTTGTAGAGTCAATAGAATTGCAAAGCCATCAGGTCTTAAGTCTAAAAAAGGAATTGATGAGATTGGAAAGTGGAGAGAAGACTGAAAGATAACCTCTCTTTCCAATGTTTTTCTCTGTGGTATTTTATGTGTTAGGCAGGCTCTTATTTCACTGCAGTGAGATGCCAACAGAAATTCTGGACTTAGTTCAGTCCCCTAGCAGAAAGAGGGTTTCTTATTCCTATTGGATAGAGCAGCAGTTCCACAACTGATGCTCCTGGTTCTGATTGGCTGTGGTTGGCTCTAGTTGATGGCTCCTGAGTCAGGCATGTAAATTAGGTTGATAGAAACATTTGGTTGGCTAATTCCAGGGCTGAACTACGTGGAGTGGGATCGGGGATCAGGGATGAAAAAAATTAGAGTTCCATATGTTTTTATGGGCAGATAAAACCTGTTACATACTCGTATATGTCCAGAATTTGGGGAGGATAGGAAGGCAGAAAGTGACATTAGATGAGCAGAAAAGAGCCAAACACAAATTTCATACTTTGGCTTAAGGTTTACCTTCCTTATATATTGGGTTGTCGGAAAAGTCATGACATATTTTTTCTATGCAAAAATACGTCATGACTTTTCCAACAACCCAATAATTTTCTATGTCAGTTTTGCATCCGGCTCAATCATATGTAGAGTTCAAAGTTCACACTGGGGAGTTTTGATGGACATCAGTGGCACCTTCCTATAACAGGTGAAACCCGGCTTAAGCACTTTAGGTTGCTAGACCTGTTTCTTCTTTCTAGATCAGAATTGCATACTAGTTAATAGTTTTCCCCAAAATCCAAAATAAAATGTGGTTACCTGAGTAATCATAGCATAATTGAATTCAACAATTCAATTTAACAGGCAACTGCTATATTTGCATCTCTGCTGTGCAAAAGTCACTGTCTTAGAAATCAGGAAATATGGTGTGCCTTGTGCATGGGTGCTCTCAGAAAATATTATTGAATGAACAAGAGGGACAGAATTAATAAGTTATATGGAATTATTGTAGGAAAAGTTCAATGCCAGTAAGGATTTATGTGGGTGTTTTTGGGTGAATAGTTGTCATGAAGATTTAACTTTGAAATTCCTTCCTGTATCAACTAGATTTATTTAAGTTATAAAGGAAACCATCTCCAACTTTCAGGGGCAAAAAAGAACACAAGCTTACTTTTTTGCTCACATTACATGTCCATCTTTCAATGGCAGAGTGCTCTGTTCCATTGGGTCCTCACTGAGGGCCTCAGCTGATGGAGGCTGTGTTCATCAGAATGACATTCAGCAGGTCAGAAGACAAATAGGATAAAGAATCATGCAGTGGCTCTTAGGTGGTTCCACCTAGGAAGGACACAAATCACTCCTGCTCATATGTCGGTGGCCAGAGAAAGTCCCATGGCCACAACTAACTTTAAGGGGTCAGGAAAATGGTCTTTTTCTGTACCAAGAGGTAGAGTGAAGCAAGATGGTTGTCAGTTACACTCTATCTCAATTTCTCAAAGATGAATGAAAACATTGAGAAATTAGCTGCTATCATGATGAGGGTACAAGAGATTTTAATAATGACAACTACATTTATGAGCATTTATTAAATTACATGTATTATACTTGTAACGCTTGATGGTTAATTTTTGCTTTCCCTTTTTATAGATGAGGAAAGTGAGTTAGAAAATGTATGTAGATTGCCCAATATCACAAGAGCTAATGCATCACCATAAATATATATATATATGATTCACATTGTTTAATTCTAAGCGAGTTCACAAATGCTCCAGATCTTGTGCCTAATAAATCTATGTTGACTTTGAGTAATTAGTAAGTGCCAGACACTGTTCTAAATACTTCCTGTGTATGTTCCCATTTAAGGAATAAACATCTGCCACAATTGCCCCCATTCTGTAGTTTGCCCTTTCTTTGATGGACAAGTAATGAATTATTTTGTTGATATGGTCTGCTATTTAGAAATATTCAAGTAGGCCAAAAAGAACACTCAAGGTAGACAATATTATATGGAAAGAGCCTTAGAATTGACATGGAGCCTTCACTGTTCATTTTGTCTCCATTTCCCACTCCCTGAAAAACTCACTCAGCCTTCTTTGATCCATTTCCTTTTCAACAAAGTGAATGGGTTAGATCAGTGACCTCTATACACCCTACCCATGCTATCAATGGTTGTTTTTCTTTTAGTCACTCTATATCCATTCAAATTAATACAACAAAGCAGAATTTGAAGCCTCTATCAGCTTTATGAAAGGGGTCTCTAGAGCAAGAGGAAAGAGTGACTAAAAAAAAATGGTAAGAATCAGACAAGGATGCATTCAGTTCTCAGCAGAAGTAACAATGTGAGCAGGACACTCTTGGTTTATGTCAAATTTTGAGGGACTAACTTGCAGAGGAATAACCATAACAAATTAAAGCAAATAGCACTGCAGTTTTCTTTGGGTGTGTCAATGTACAGGCCTGCCACTTCTCAGCTTGCTGCAGCTTGTCCTGTAGCCTAAAATGTTTTGCTTAGCCTCAGAATTAATACTGTAAAATGAATCTGAATCAAGTGAGTAGTGAAACCATGGTAAAAAATCCAGCCATCTCTCCTCCATTTCCTGCTCTTGTTTCTTAAATACTTCTTAGATGTCTTCTGAGCTCATGATCCTTAAGTGGTGGCTGAAATCCTTCTCCTTTTCATGCTCCTACAATATTAAAATACCACATTTCTATAATAACGGGCTATACCGATGGCATGAGTCAAATAACAATTTTCTCTCCAGACAATAAGTTTACCACACCGATTTTTCTCAAGTGACAACAAACATACCAAAGAATGACTTCCTTCTCAAAATTTTAAAGTTAAGTACATTTGCTAAAGACTAGATTATGTGATATGAAAAAATGCATGCTACATATAAAGTAAAATTATAATTATTTCAGTTCATCATAACATTATGCAGTAAAGGTAGATGCTATTATGTAATTCAGCTGCAGTGACCAACTAAGCCTCCAATCCCAGCAGCTCGAGAAAGACAGGACTACTTGGGACATAAGTAAATCTTTCTGGTGTGCAGCCATTAAATCATAGATCACCTCTAAGGAATGCAAACATCTTAACATAGTTCACAGTTTCCTATCTTCTCTTTACTACTTTAGAGAAGCCAGCTAGGTTATAGTTAAACAGAAATAACCAATATCTCTATAACATTTTACTAGGCATACTTTTTTTACATAAATTATTTGATAATTACAATAACACTAAAAGGAAGATATTATTTTAATTCTCAATATACAATGGAGGAAGCTAAAGCTCAATCCACAAAGCTCAAGTTGTAACAGTGAGGTCATGAAACAAAACTGGGTTTCCAGCCTCGAAACCTACCCTACATCTTTTCACACATGAGTCCCAATTTGATCATTATATTATCTGTTGCCCTCAAAGAAATAGAGGCAACTGCAGTAGGATACTTCTGATATGACCCGGATATAGTGGCCGAGATAGATATTGAAGGCCTACTGCGTGCCGGGCTCACAAACACAGCAGCGGACAAGATAGATGAAAATGCCTGCCTCATAGATTTGAATGGAAGTGGGCAGGGCAGGGAGAAAAGGGAGTAGATAAAGTAAGGTAAGTACACTTCATGATATATTCAATAATGATCAGTGTGGAAGGAAAACGAAGCAGAGTGGGAAGCCTGGGTGGGTGCTGCTGTTTTAAGTTAATTGAGGAAGGTCTCCTTGAGAATGTTGTATTTGAGCAATAATCTGATGATGAAAAAGAGATGAAAATGCTGGCGAACTGTAATTTAAAGGATTATCAAGAAGAAAACTGAGAATGTGATTCTATCACAGCTTCCCAAACCTCCAAAGCCATGACACCCAATGTGCCGCTCCATGGGGCCGTAGGAGGTAGGAAGATCCATGCTGTGAACACCTTGGTGGCTTAGTGGACTCTTGGGAGGAAGCAAGCTTTCAGCTGGCTCCCAGAAGCATGGGTGCTGATTGAAGTGCTAGCGTGAAAACCTGCTGTTAGAGCACTGTGCTGACCAAGTGTCCTGTTTCCCTGAGGGAAATAATGCTGCTTCATGCTGGGGGAGAGCCCCAGGACAGGGTTCCAACTGCATTTCTTTCTTCTTTCTCTCAACACCTTGTCCTCGTTCCTTCTTTTGTCCCCATTGTTTTTTTTTCCCTTCTAATTTCCATATAATAGAAAAAAGGAAAAGAGGATGAGAAATAATAAGTGGTTGAAAAGAAGAGCCAAGCAAGAGTTGGAGGTTAAAATCAATTCCTCCTGGCCCCCTTTCCCACCTCCTACCCCTAATAATTGTACTCACTGCCCATCTTACAAGTTGCATTTTTCTTGACTGTATCTAACCAATGTTGCTGCTCTTTATTCCTCATGCAAACTCAATTTTCTTTGAGATTTTAGAAAACACACACAAAAAAGCTATGTTTGCATGCATAAACAATGGATTCTACTGGGTGATTGATGAGTTTAATCTTTGAATGATTAACTCAAAACCATTTTAACCATTTGTTGGCTTTCTATTAGTAAATCATACCATTCAACTGAACTACTGTAGCTCGAATGGTCAGTTTGGGCATGTCCTGTGTGGCACAACCTACAAAGAGAGGTAAAATGAAACCAAACCATCCATCTTCAGTCAACTTGGACTAGATATAATAGAAAGAAGTTGACAATTATTTCACTTTAATATTCCTGGATAATATTGGAACATAAAAATTCTCTCACTTCCTCCCTCCCCCTTCCACCTCCAACAGGTGTATTCAATATTTGACCAGATTGCTTTCAGTGATGCTGTCCCAATGAATCATTCATCTGGGTTGCCTTTGTGCTTTTTAAATCGTAATGATGAATACCTGATTAAAAAGTTTTACAGATGGTCTCTCCTTTTGGTTGGCCTTACTTAAAAGCAAATTTATGTTTTATCTGGGGGGAAAAAAACCCCCAAAACCAGCTCCTTGTCTCAGAGATTTCCTAAGCCTTTCCAGCATTTGATATATTTGCTGCTATAGAAATAAGTGGAATGCCCTAGCCTGATTCAGAAATGCCAGTAGGGTTTAATTCCGGGCTTACATTATGTGTAGAATTGGAAATGACATTTTGGAAATTTAAAGTTCATATAAGTTTAGAAGTGCAAAGACTTAGGAACACTCTAATTGCAAAGGTTATTATTAGTCATGAACTTGTACTCTTACTTGATGTACAAATCCACTATATAAGAGCTAGATAGTATGGCTGTCCAGTTCATGCTTGGACACTAATAGTATGTCTTTCCAAATATACATGAGACTCATGCTGTGTTTGGTTGAAAAAAAATGGAGAAGAATTAATTACAGCTATGATACCCTCTACTGTCTTTATGGAGGTGAATACCTTTGTCCTTATATTCAAACTTTCCTGCCAACAGCACAAATCTAAACATCCTCATGTGTTCTCAAAGATTTTTAACAACCACCTTGGGTTTGTAATAGCATAGCGACTGTGTTTTCAAACAATAGTAACCAAGAAATCTAACGTGTGCAAAATAGTCATAGGGCTTAGTCTTCTAATACAAGTATTTCTCTGAAAAGGATGCTAAGGTTGCCATGCTTTTTGAACATTTCCCTGAATTATAATGAGACCATGAATGTGTTTTTAATGAAATTATATTGCTGAAACTATTAAAGACCAATATCCGAACTATGTAATCCCCTTTGAATCTGTTTTAAGCACATGGAATTCTTCATATTCATTTTACATATCACTTTACAAATATATTGGTCCCATTCCTTTAAAAATGGATTTCTCAGTGTGAGAAACTGCCTTGAATGTCCAGCTCCATCTTACTCTCTCTATGGTATCTCTGTACCTTAACTCATTAACAGTTTAAGATGAAAGTGATTAGGTCAGGGAAAATAGTACACACTTGTATTCTT